>NC_134852.1:18976379-19279310 GCF_049852395.1 Peromyscus maniculatus bairdii
AGAAAAGGAGACCTGGGAATAATAAACCTATAAACTCAGGGCCCAGAATCTCATCTCAACACAGGACTTACTCAGCCTTTCCTCTCGGCACATGCTGTTCTGTCACCACACAGCATGCAGATGACAATTATGTTCATGTCGCAACACTGATAATTACAAAGAAGATTGACATGGGTGGGGGACTTGACTATATTGCTGTGATTAGAATTGAGACTTGATTTATTTAACAAGAATTGGAGATTGTTTAATACTGGGTACACAAGTGCCGATTGTCCACCCCTTCCTATAAAAATCTAATCAATTCTACAAGATCCCAAAGATTATCCCTCATTAAGTTGGAATTCTTTTCCTTCTTTATTCATTCTTTCCTTTATTCATTTATTCATTGCCTCCTTTCATCTTGAGGTTTCTTTCCAACCTTTATGAAAATTTCTTAAATTTCTACACCTAACCACGAAGTTATTTACAATTGACACATGCTAGGAGAAAAAAATCAGTTTTCTTCAGTGGAGTGACACTGTGTATATTAACCATACTCAAGGGCAGGCTTCATATCAGGAAAAGTTGGCCAACACAAATTGTACACTATATTAATCCAGTGATTTTTTTCCATCCCTTGTGTCTTTCCTTTTGTTGTTCATAAGAAGGAGAAAGAAAGTAGTTTCAATGCGTAGGATATAGGAGAGGATTAGAAAGGATTTGAGGAATGTGGAAGATTATAAGTGAAGCCTTCTGGAAAGTTGGGAATCAGTGTATCTGAAGATCCAGGTATGCCACTCTTGAGCATATACTCACAGGATTATCCATCCAACATAAAGAACACTTGTTCTACTATATGTATTGTGGCTTTATTTATAACAGCCAGCGGCTGAAAAGCACCTTGTTCTTCATCAAGATAAGAGTGGGTACAGAAAATGTAATGCATTTACAGAATTGTTAATTTCTCAGCTGTTAAAAAATGTTAAAAAAAAAAGTTGCAAGAAAATGGATGTGTGGTGGTATTGTGTTCCCCCAAATATGTGTACCCTAATAAACATATCTGGGGTTAGAGAACAGAAAAGCCACTAGATACTATGGATAGGCAGTGGTAGCAAACACCTTTAATCCTAGCATTCCAGAGACAGAAGTCCATCTGTTCAAGGATACAGGCAAGCATGTTGACTCAGGCCTTTAATCCCAGAAATGGAGCCTTTAATCCCAGGGAGTGATGGTAGAAAGTAGAAAGGTATATATGGCGTGAGGACCAGAAACTAGAAGCATTTGGCCGGTTAAGCTTTTAAGGTTTGAGCAGCAGTTCAGCTGAGAGCCATTTGGGTATGAGGACACAGAGGCTTCCAGTCTGATGAAACAAGATCAGCTGAGAAGTTGGCCAGATGAGGTGGCTGTGGCTTGTTCTGGTTCTCTGATCTTCCAGTGTTCACCCCAATAGTTGGCTCCGGGTTTGTTTTATTAATAAAGACTCTTTAAGATTCCTGCTACATCTGGCGCCCAAGTTCGTGGTATGTATTCATGAAAAAGCTGCTTGCCTGTGGCCTTCTGTGCCCCAGCTCAGGCCCAAGCTACACTCCAACAGTAGGAGGATCCTGAGTTTGAGGCTGGCCTAGGAGGCTTGTGAGAAGCTTTGGCCCAGATTGAACCACAAGCAGTGGTGGGCCTTTGGAAGCAGAGGCTCCTGCTCGGAATTGCTGACTTCTTCTCATTGTGTTGGTGACCGCAGTGATGCTGCTCCGTGGGACAAAGAGTTTACTGCTGCTTGTTCAGAGAAGAATTGCCAGGACCATTGTGTTACCAGAAAGCATTGACAAAGGTCAGTTTGGAAAAGTTTGTTAAGACAAATGGTGGAGAGAAATTGCTGTGAAGATTTTCTCTTCTAGGGAAGAACATTCTTAGTTTTGAGAGACAGACATTTATCAGACTGTGATTTCTCCAAACCACAGATGAGGAACCAAAAATGAAAAAAATATCTGCAGGGAACCATAACCATGACCACAACCATGCCTAACAGCGATTTTGAAATCTTCAAAAGGAAGACAGGACTCCACAAAGATGATTCCAAATGGACTATGGTAAAGTCATTAAGCTGATTAACGCCAAGGAAAGATCAACTTTGGACTACAAACTGGTCAGATCAATTTCGAGATGACTAGCTGAGATGTTCCAGCCTGACAGACTACTTAAACAAGGACTTGTGACAAGCCCTAAACTTTCCTGTTATGCAGAGACTGGACAAATGATACAGGACAATTAACCCAAAAAAATTCTTTTCAGGATCCCCTAAAGATGTCTTCACCCCTAGAAAGAGGAAGTAATTTTAAGAAAACAATGCCCATATTCCCAAGAGGTGGGATGGGAGGTTTTTGGTTGTTTTATGAGTTATGAATACTGTCATTGTTTATGATGGTTGGTTACAAGTTGTTAATTGTTTATGGTTAGGAAAAAAGCTGAACAAGGAGATTAGATTCAGAGTTTTTGTTTAAAAAAAGATAAAGAAGTAATAGGATAAATGGGTAGATCCCTGAATCTACACTAAAAAGAAAAAGGGAAAGATATAAAAATGACAAAAGGTAGATTACTGAATCTATTATGAAAAGAAAAAATACTTTTAAAAGTATTTTAAAAAACAAGGAACTACTTGTTTTTTAATAAGATAAGTAATGAAAAAAATTTGTCTGAGTTTATCAAATATTACTGGACATTGCTAATATATATATAATGGAGTTTTTATCTGAATCTGACAAATTATAATGGACTCAACATCATTAATATAATTCTTGACTGTATATACTATATATATTTATTGGATAGTTTTTCTTGTATTGGTTATAAGCTTTTTTAAATTTTAGACAAAAAGAGAGGAAATGTGGTGGTATTGTGTTCTCTAAATATTGTGTACCCTAATAAACGTCTCTGGGGTCAAAGAACAGAAAAGCCACTAGATACTTAGGATAGGCAGTGGTAGCACACACCTTTAATCCTAGCATTCCAGAGACAGAAATCCACCAGTTCGAGAATACAGTTCATGCCGTTAACCCAAGAAAGCAAGCTTTTAATCCCAGGCAGTGATGGCAGCAAGCAGAAAGGCATATAAGGTGTGAGGACCAGAAACTAGAAACATTTGGCTGGTTAAGCTTTTAGGATTTGAGCAGCACAGTTGATCAGAGAGCCATTCAGATATGAGGACACAGAGGCTTCCAGTCTAAGGAAACAAGATCAGCTGAGAAGTTGGCCAGATGAGGTTAGCTGTGGTTTATTCTGTCTCTCTGATCTTCCAGTGTTCACCCCAATACTTGTCTCTGGGTTTGTTTTATTAATAGAGACTTTTTAAGATTCCTGCTACATGGATGGAACTAGAAAAAATTATCATGAGTGAAGTATCCCAAACCCTAATGATAAATATGATATGCATTCCCTTATAAGCAAAGATTAGCCAATAAGTAAAAAATAACCAAGCTCCAATTCATATACATAGAGATATTAGGAAAAAAAGAGGAGTCTCAGGGTAAAACATGTATCTCCCTGGGAGGGAGAAATAAAATAGATATTAAATGCAGACTGTGTAGGTAGGAACAAGAGTGGAGTAATGAGGTGGTGAGGAAGATGGGGTGCAAGGAGAGAGTGCAGGGAGAGACTGTTGGAATTCTGGGCATTTTGAGGTGGAATGGAAAACTAGTACAGTAGAAAAATACTGGAATTGATGTTGGAAACCCTTTGAGAACTTCTACTAATGGGGGATTCAGAGACTCAACTGGCCATCTCTTGTCACCACTCAGGGCTCCCTGAGGCAGGACTAGGTTGTATTTAATTGAGTTTTGGCTAATGGGGTTCCCTGGAAATCCCCAAACAACCTAGGCTATTGCTGACACAAAGGTTGTTTTCCTCAAAGTGGCTGTGGGGTCCCAATGCTGAGGACAACACCCACACAAGTCATTGAACATGGAGAAGGAGAACTGGTATCTACATGGAGCCTTCACCCCTACATTCTAGTCTCTTTGGTGCAGGAAGGTACTCTGCAGAATTCCAACAGAGAAATGTAAACACCAACACAATCACAAAATTTTGACCTGTAATCTTTTCTGGCTGCAAAATACTCTAGGCCATTGGGGTACAAACTTGTGAGAGCAGCCAAACAACACCTGATATGACATAAAGCTCACTCGATGAGAAAGAAGACCATACCCAACAATGCTTGAGTAAGCAAGAACCAGAGACTAAGTTGCCAGAGAACTAGAGTAAAACTGTTTAAGAAAAAAAAGTATCAATACAAATGACTCCTAATGATATTCTGCTAATCTTCTGCCCCGTCCAACAGGCCAGGTCATTAGGTGTGACTCGAGGAGGCACCTCCTGAAAGACCAATGGGGGCGAGAGAGAAAGGAGACCAAGCGCGTAAAAAGGACAGAGTCAGTCTGAGTTGTGTCAAGGTCTCGTTTATTGCAAGGGGAAGTAGGCTTATCTAAACTGGTAGATAGGAGAAATGAATAGGGGAAAAGGGGGATGGAAAGTTTCTGAGGAATAGAAGAATAGGGTCCAGGTGAGGTCTCTTTGAAGACAAAGAGTCAGAGCAAGGTCTCCTTGGTCCAAAGTTTGTGCAATCCACCAACTTGAACATGTTCAAGGAAGTTATTCTAAAAGTATATTAATCTAAAGGTACATTTTGTATTTTTTCTGGGAATTATTGTTTTTTGTAACTTAGTAACAGTTGTCAAGAGTGTAGTTACGTCAGATCATCCAAGCAAGAAAGGCCAGAGCACAGTCATCCAGATTTTGGCTCCCAACATTCTCATACCAATTTTAACACTCAAAATTTTCACTTAAAAATATGGCTTGAGACATGTGATATGGCATGTGATCCCAATACATGGGATGCAGAAATTGGGGATCAAAGAAGTTACATGTCGTTCCAAATTTGGTAGTACATGTCATTAAGGCACTCTGTCTACAAAGCTGAGTTGGCAGAATGACAGAGTAAGGTTTCTGCTGTTGAAATCTGGCTTTCCCATGCATACACAGCAGTGACACACACATAAGAAATGTCTTCAGGATTCCTGATTCCTCAGTTCAAATTTTTGAATCTGGGGAGGCTTAATATAGAGGTAATTATATTGGATCCTTTTTCAGCGTCTAGATTTTTATAATTCTCAGTCAGTGACAGAAATGGTCAATGTAGTGAAAACTTTCAAACACCCCCTATACACAATTCCAGATACTATTGTACAAATCACTTCTTAGTGTTTTAGGATGTTTGTTTAAATATTTGTTTGTTTTGTCAGATTTTTGTTATTAGAAACTTGGTTTCATTGTGTAGCCCTGGATGGCCAGGAACTCAGTGAAATTATACATCCTCTGCTTTCCAAGTGCTGGAATTACCGATGCTGACCAGCATACAATACTATTTATTTGAGTTTCTTTCTCTTCACTGTTCAAAAAATCTTTTAAGCCAGAGTCAATAGCACATCACAAGTTGACATTTCACAGTTTGTTTAATTCCACATTTAACTCTTTTGAGCTTTGTTTTAAATTGAGAATTTCATAATTGGAACCAATTCCAAGTTCATTGCTGCCATATTGTCCTGTCACGTGCTTAAGAGCAGAGGCAGTGTGCATCTATGTAGACAATGTATGTGAGGAAGGATCAGATGAAGTTAGGCCCATGTAGTAAACAGAGGCTGGCCCCTTAAAGAAAGGCTCCCTCCTTCAATGACTTGATTAGTCGAAGACAGCATTGTGGCCAGAGCTCATAAGAAACTGACTTTAGATCTTGGAGGAGATTGATTCCCAATTTTCTAAGAAAGCGCCATATTGATTTCCAAAGTGGTTGTACAAGCTTGCATTCCCACCAGCAGTGGAGGAGAGTTCCCCGAGTTCCACATCCTCTCCAGCATAAAGTGTCCTCAGTGTTTTTGATCTTAGCCATTCTGACAGGCATAAGGTGGTATCTCAGAGTTGTTTTGATTTACATTTTCCTGATGATTAGAGATGTTGAGCAATTCCTTAAATGTCTTTCAGCTATTTGAGATTCCTCTGTTGAGAATTCTCTGTTTAGTTCTATAGCCCATTTCTTAATTGGACTGTTGGTCATTTTGATGTCTAATTTGTTGAGTTCCTTATATATTCTGGATATCAATCCTCTGTCAGATGTGGAGTTGGTGAAGATCTTTACCCATTCTGTAGGCTGTCACTTTGCCTTGTTGACTATATCCTTTGCTCTACAAAAGCTTCTCAGTTTCAAGAGGTCCCATTGATTGATTGTTTCTCTCAGTGCCTGTGCTACTGGTGTTATATTTAGGAAGTGATATCCTATGCCAATGCGTTCAAGACTACTTCATACTTTCACTTCTAGCAGGTTCAGAGTAGCTGAATTTATGTTGAGGTCCTTGATCCACTTGGACTTAAGTTTTCTGCACGGTGACAGATATGGATCTATTTGCAGCCTTCTACATGTTGATATCCAGTTATGCCAGCACCATTTGTTGAAGATGCTTTCTTTTTTCCATTGTACACTTTTGGCTTCTTTGTCAAAAATTATATGTTCATAGGTGTGTGGGTTAATGTCAGGGTCTTCAATTCCGTTCCATTGGTCCACATGTCGGTTTTTTGCCAATACAAATCTGTTTTTATTACTGTAGCTCTATAGTAGAGCTTGAAGTCAGGGATCGTGATGCCTCCAGAGGTTGTTTTATTGTACAGTATTCTTTTGGCTATCCTAAGTTTTTTGTTTTTCCATATGAAGTTGAGTATTATTCTTTCCAGGTCTGTCACTAATTGTGTTGGTATTTTGATGGGGATTGCATTGAATCTGTAGATTGCTTTTGGTAAAATTGCCATTTTTACTATGTTGGTCCTGCCTATCCATGAGCATGGGAGATCTTTCCATTTTCTGACATCTTCTTCAATTTCTTTTTTCAGGGACTTAAAGTTCTTGTCATACAGGTCCTTCACTTGCTTGGTTAGAGCTCAATCATACCACAAGAGCACTTGCTCAGCTATGTTTATATCAGCATTGTTTGTAATAGCCAAAACCTGGAAACAACCTAGATGCCCTTCAACTGAAGAATGGATAAAAAAAATTGTGGCACATATACACAATGGAATACTACTCAGCAGAGAAAAACAATGACATCATGAGGTTTGCAGGCAAATGGATGGATCTAGAACAAATCATCCTGAGTGAGGTAACCCAGACTCAGAAAGACAAATATGGTATGTACTCACTCATAGGAGGATACTAGATGTGGAACAAGGATGACTGGACTGCTACTCACATCACCAGTGAGGCTACCTAGAAAACAGGACCCCAAGAAAGAGAAGGGGATCACACAATGATGGAGAAGTGGATGAGATCTACATGAACAGCCTGGACATGAGTGGGAGCAATGAACCGTGAGGATCGAGGGAAAGAGAGTGGGAGATCCCACCTGGAACAAGAAGAGAGAGGGAGAACAAGGAATAGGAGACCATGGTAAATGAAGACTACATGAGAAAAGGAAGAAACAAAGTTCTAAAGAGGCCCACAGAAATCCACAAAGATACCCCCCACAAAAGACTGCAGGCAATGGCCGAGAGAAAGTCGGGACTGACCTACTCTGGTGATGGGATGGCCAAACACCTTAATAGCTGTGCCAGAAACCCCATCCAAGGACTGAGGAATCTGGATGCAGACATCCACGGCTAGGCCCTGAGTGGAGTGCTGGGAGTCTAATTAGCGAGAAAGAGGAGGGTTTACATGAGCAAGAATTGTTGAAACCAAGGTTGGATAAAGCACAGGGACAAATATCCAAATGAATGGAAACACATGAACTATGAACCAAAGGCTGAGGGGCCCCCAACTGGATCAGGCCCTCTGAATAACTAGTTGAGACAGAAAATTGGCTTGATCTGTTTGGCAGGGATCTAGGCAGTGGTACCAGGTCCTGGGCTCGCTGCATGTGTTGGCTGTTTGAAACCTGGGACTTATACAGGGACGATTGGCTCAATCTGGGAGGAGGGAACTGGACCTGCATGGACTGAGTCTATCAGGTCAATCTCATTCTTCAGTTGGGGGCCTTGATCTGGAGGTGGTGGGAATGGGGGGTGGGCTGGGGGGAAAAAAGGGGGTCAGGAAGGGGGAGAACAAGGGAATCTGTGTCTGTTATGTAGAACTGAATAGTATTGTAAAATAAAATAAAAAAAAAATTAAAAAGAAACTGGCTTTGTTTGTGTTGTACCCAGAATCCCCCAAAGACCATCAAGAGCCCGAATCTGATGCAAAAGCATCTTTTTACTGAGAGTTAACTCGGTACTCTCTATCCATCTGATGGAGCAGCAGAGCAGGAGAGACCCTGAGGAGCAGTGAGGCAGGGATTTTAAAGCAAAAGTGGCTTGGAGTCTACAGACTACATAGGAACAGACTCAGGATGGTTTATGTGAGTGGCGATCATGTTAGGAAGTTTTAATTGGCTAGGGTTAATTGGGGGTTACAGTTACCATTGTTGGACAGCCTTATGCTGTCCTATGCCAGCATGGAGGCTGGCTGGCCTTTTCTGTACTGACTGTGGGGTGTGACTCAGTGGCCCAGGCTCTGTCCTTGACTTATGCACACAGCTCTAAGTTGGTGAGGGTTCCCCGTCAGTAAACAATTGGCTTCACCTTGAGCAGTCAGAGCAAGTGCAGAAAAGGAGCTACAGCAAGGACTATGTCTTCTATTGATGGCCCTCCCAGAAACTGCTTGCTCCAGTCTCAGGAAACTGACATTGAAGCCTGATCTCTGAGAGAAGGCTGAGCAGGCTGTTATGGTGTCTGCTTGGTACCATCAGTTTTATCCTTAGGACCGGTGACTCAACACTTGCAAACACAGTGTGAATAGTGACTTAGGGGAGAGAACCTGGGAATGCCAGGATGACATCCTTAGATATGAGGCATAGACAAATGAACCAACCCACACTCTGGGGATCCTGTGCAAGCAGGTTGAGGGCAGTTTTTCTGTATTCCATAGATTTATTGACAATGGTCATTTGATCTCCTCTAGAGGTCCGTTTCTCCATGCAGGGACAGGAAGCTTATAATTGTTTTTTTTTTTCCTTTACTCTTTGGGGGCTTAGCACCAAGCTCCTAAATAAATACATGGAGCCTTATTCTTACTTAAGAATGCTTGGACTGAGTGTGGCTTGTATCGAGAAGATTTTCTAACTTAAATTATTCCATTTCTCTTTAACTATGTTTAGCTTCTGGGCTTTTTACTTTTCTTTATACTATATATTTTGCTTTTGCTTTTACTCCCTGGCTCACTGTGTGGCTGTGTGGCTGACCCCTAGAATCCTCCTCTCCATTTCCTTTTCTTGCTCCTCATACTTTTCTTCTATCCAGCCTAGATTTCCTCTCCTATTAATTCTCTCTGCCTGGCAGTTATGCTTACCCCTCTCTCCTGCTTAGCTTCCTTCTGTTCAGCTCCATATTAGACTAACTGAGTGTTTTAGACAGGCAAAGCAAAACAGCTTTACAGAGTTAAACAAATTAAAAATAAATGAGTACTGTAGCACGAATTTAAATGGTCTTATTTAATAAAACAAACCCAGAGCCAAGTATTGGGGTGAACACTAGAAGATCAGAGAGACAGAACAAGCCACAGCCACCTCACCTTGCCAGTTCCTCAACTGGTCCTGTTTACTCAGACTGGAAGCCTCTTTGTCTTCATATCTGAATGGCTCTCAGCTGAACTGTGCTTGTCAAAACCTAAAAGTTTAACCATCCAAATGATTCTAGTTACTGGTCTTCACACCTTATATTCCTTTCTACTATCTGCCATCACTCCCTGGGATTAAAGGCTCCCTTCTTGGGATTAAAGGCTCCCCTCTTGGGATTAAAGGCATGTGTTACCATGCCTACCTGTATCCTAGAACACATGGATTTCTGCCTTTGGAATCCTAGGATTAAAGGTGTGTGCTACCACTGCCTATCATAAATATCTAGTGGCTTTTCTGTTCTCTGATCCCAGATAAGTTTATTAGGGTACAGAATATTTTGGGGAAAACAATACCACCACAGAGGGCAACACATCTTTGCATCATTAAACAAATATTTCACAGCATAAAGTAATGTAACACATCTTCCTCTAATATTCCACAGGAGATGCCTCTTTTCTCAGAACATGTCCTCAAACTAGTCAAGAGGCCTTTGAAACAACAGAAATCAGCAACAACTCTAACACAAGAGAATGCAAGGACACTCTTGCAGATCCCACAAGATACATTCTGGACAATGATCAGTAGGGAACCTGGACGGCAGAGGGGTGTCTTGTGGGGTTCCATTCCCAAACACAGTTTCTTAGGCTCTCTTATTTCCACAGGGAATGAAAAGAGAGACTATGACCATACCTCTCTCTGCAATGCTGAAGGAAATGGCTGTGTTAGTAGTCTCATACATGAGATGGATTCCCTTCTTGTTATCCAGAGAGGGCAGTATCCTATGCCTGAAAATGTGGGTGTTTCTTCTGGAATCTCTCAGGAAGTCAGAAGAGCAAGTCAAAATTCATCCAGCTGTAAGATGAGTCCTTCTGGGACCCTGTTTACCAAAATCTTGAGATAATATCCACATATGCAGGTCAAAGGTCAAGAACCCAGCAAAACCTCAAAACTACAAATTCTAGGAATGTCCCCAAATCTTCAAATATCCCTGTAACCTTTCAGCCCACCACAGAAGACATAGCCATGAGAGGCTATTTGTCATTCCCATTTGTCAGAAAGGCTTGTATCCAGTCTCAGACTTCCTAGTTCATGAAGTCTGATATAGACCAGAGAAGCCACAGGACCAACCTGAAGGTTCATGAGAGAATTCACACAGGGGAGAAACCCTACACTGATCCCTGTATAACTGTAGCTTCCACTAGTCATCCACATCCACTGTCAAATGAGGAATTGCCACAAGTCAGACTGAACCATGTACTTCCTCACCAGAGGTCAGCAGGGTACCAGTTCAATGTCTCATCTACTCATGAAGAAGCATGCAGTTTCCAAACAGCAAACAGATGTGACATGTTAACTTCTGGATTCTTCCCTCTATGTCATCTTCCAGTGACATGTGTGGGTAAAGATGACGAGTCATTTGTGTGTTCGCTAATATTTTTAAATGTCTTAAGGTTTTTTATAATTGTTGCAGAGATGTATTAAATACATGGATGGAACTGTAATAGAATTGTCTCTTATGTACATTTTGTGTGGTGTGTTTTTGTGATTTTGTGAGTTTTTATCTGTTTTTTTTTTTTCTGCAGTCTTGCAGAATGAGTGACCAATGGAGGACTTAGTGGTCAGTTTTTTATTTTTGAGACAGTGTCCTTCTTATTTGGAGCTTTGTACACCAGCATATCTGGTACTGCAGATTCCAAACATTCTCTGTTTTCCAGCTCTCATCATTACAGGGGTTCATGTCAGTGCCCTGCCATTCTTTCGGACATTTTTTCTACCCTGTTATGGCCACAAATCCAAGTCCTAGGCTTGCATCATAAATGCATCACTCTTTCAGCCATCTCCAATCCTGTGAGTGCTTACAGGTCAAGAATATACTCCCACCTATGTGGACAGGGTTCCAAAGTATTCATTCAATTGCAGTGGTTCAGAGCAGACTACCATACTTATTCCATTAACACTATACTCTTCATGGGTATAGCCACAACACCTAGAAATTAGGGAGTAGAGATGGTTATATGGAAGCTGGCCTGAGAGGATGATAAATAGATTAAAAAATGCAGAGGTTGTCCATGAATAAACACCAAAAACTTCAATCAAAGAAGGAAAAGGGAATAATAGCTATACCGAGAAACTGGAACTCTGTGCATAGTTGAACCCAGCATGCATAGGTTCACTGAGATGTTGGCAACTTTATGTGGTTAATTTAATTGAGGAAGCTGAGCTGAGTTCCAGTGTCATGTAGAAATGTTGAGGATGAATTATCACTTTCCCCTGATGTCCATGGTTCAGCCTTATAGTAGGAAACCAGGAGGCTTCAATTTATTCAGCTGACATAAATTCCAACAGAATTTATTCATTTTCACATTGAAGTTCTTTACTGTTGGTGTACTTATGGCTGATTTCTCCCCAGCATTTGCCTTCAAACACTCTGCTTATGGTGGTGTGTTCTCTAGTCTTTCTTTTCTTGTGGGACTTTGTAAGTTGGATGATTTATGCTGCAAGATTTCAACAGTAAAGTTTCATAGATTGTGGTTGGGCGAATATTTCAGTCTTTATAATCTTTCAAGATTCCAGCCTTTTGGTGATTACAGATTTTTGGATTAGGATCATAATGTACCTTATGTATCCAAATAAATTAAGTCATAGCCTAAAGATGATGGTTAAGTCATGAACACCTGAACACCTGAGGACAGAACTCAACTGATAACAATGAGACATCCTGATGGCATGAAGCACTCCTGCCATCTCAGCACCTGGGAAGTGTGAGCCGGGGCATCAGATGTTCAACCTTTCTCTGCTACAAAGTGTGTTCAAGGCAACCCTGGCCTATCTTAGGGCATTTCTAGAGAACAACAAAATGTGGTTGGTTATTAAGGACTTGGAAATGTGAGGGTGGATTTAGAGGACTTGAGAGGACAAGTAAATGGTGAACGTATTAAAAGTGCATTGTATTCATATATGGTATTCTCAAAGATTTCATAAAAATGCTATTAAAACTACAACAATAATCATTATTCTCCCTTAGTATGTGCAGAGAAAGATGCAGACAAACAATTTAAAGGAGGTTCAGAGTAAAATAACACTAAATAAAGAGCTATGCATTGCCTATCCATTTATATTACTTCATGCGTGAAATAGAGTACAGCATATTTCAAAAGTGATGAATGACATTTGCATAGTGAAATTAATCTAACTTTTAGCAAAAGTCTGTTGAAGAGAGGGACTTAAAGATTATCCACTGCATCTCCTTCTTTTATACCTATTCTTCAGTTGTTCTTCGGAGTTTAAAATTATCTGTTAAGAATGTCTGAACATTAGAAAAAGCTCTCAACTTGTCCTATTGAAAAAAAAAGACCTGTTTGGGAGGCATCTAGGAAGTGGGACTGTGTCCTGTGCTCATTTCATGAGTTGGTTGTTTGAAACCTGGGGCTTATGCAAGGACGCTTGGCTCAGTCTGGGAAGAGGGAACTGGACCTGCCTGGACTGAGTCTACTAGGTCGATCTCAGTCCTTGGGGGAGGCTTTGCCCTAGAGGAGGTGGGAATGGGGGTGAGCTGGGGGCAGGAGGGGGGGAGAACAAGGTAATCTGTGGCTGATAAGTAGAACTGAATGGTACTGAGAAATAAAATTAAAGGAAAAAATAAGAAAAGAACGAGCAGGTGCCATAGCGGGGTGCTCAGTCTTCTGTAGCAGGACTTTTAAATGTTCTTGCCAGTTCCTTTGCTGATCCTGTTCCCTCAGACTGGAAGCTCCTGAGTCCTCATATCTGAATGGCTCTCAGCTGAACTGTGCTGGTCAAAACCTAAAAACTTACCCAGCCACATATTTCTAGTTACTGCTCTTCAGGCCTTGTATACCTTTCTGCTATCTGCCATCACTCCCTGGGATTAAAGGCTCACTTCTTGGGATTAAAGGTGGGAGTAACCATGCCTGCCTGTATTCTTGAAAACATGAATTTCTGCCTTTGGAATGCTAGGATTAAAGGTGTGTGTTACCTACCACTGCCTATCCTAAGTATCTAGTGGCTTTTCTGTTCTCTGACCCCAGATAAGTTTATTAGGGTACACAATATTGTGGGGAACACAATACCACCACATTTCCTCTTTTTTGTCTAAGATTGAAAAAGCTTATAACTAATACAAGAAATACTATCTAATAAGTATACACATATATACAGTAAAGAATTCCATTATACATATTTGCAATGTCAAGTCCAGTAACATTTGATAAACTCAGACAAAAAATTTTCATTACTTATCCTATGTAAAACAAGTAGTTCCTTTTTAAAAGTGTTTTGCTTTTCATAATAGATTCAGTAATATTCCTTTTGTCATTTTTATATCTTCCCCCTTTCTTTTTAGAGTAGATTCAATTGTCTACCCTTTTATCTTATTACTTCCTTGTATTTTTTCCTTAGGGTAGATTCAGTGATTTTCCTCATATCTATATTCTCTTCTTTATTTTTCCTTTTTTAAAAAAACAAAACCTCTGAATCTAATCTCCATGATCAGCTATCTCCCTGACCATTAACAATTAACAACTTTTAACCAACCATCATAAACAATGACAATATTCATAACTCATAAACCAACCAAAATCCTCCCATCCCACTGCCTGGGAATGTGGGCGTGGTTTTCTAAAAATTACTTTCTGCTTTCTAGGGGTGAACATATCTTTAGGGAATCCTGAAAAGAAAATTTTTGGGTTAATTGTCAAGTCCTGTATCATTTGTCCAGTCGCTGCATAGTGAGAAAGCTCAGGGCTTTTCTCACGTCCTTGCTCGAGTAGTCTGTCAGGCTGAATCATCTCAGCTAGCCAACTCAAAATTGTCCTGAGCAGTTTGTAGTCCAAAGCTGGTCTTCCCTTGGTGTTAATCAGCTTAATGGCTTTACCATAGTTGATGTGGATTCATTATTGTGGGATCCTATCATCCTTTGAAGATTCCAAAGTCGCTGTTAAGTGTGGTCATGGCTCCCTTTAGAATTTTTTTTGTCCCTCCTCTGTGGTTTGGAGCAAACATAGTCTCATAAATGTCTGTTTCTCAGAACCATGAACGTTCTTACACAGAAGAGAAAATCTTCACATCAATTGTCTTGCCAAACTTTCCCAAACTGACCTTTGTCACGGTTTTCTTGTAACACGATGGTCCGGGCTATTCTCTGAACAAGCATCAGTAAACCCTTCTTCACAGGTAGCAGCATCACCACAGTCACCAATAAGATGAGGAGGAGCCAGCAACTTAGAGCAGCAGCCACTGCCTCTATGGTCCCCCACTGTTTGTGGCTCCGCCACAGCCAAAGCTTCTCCTAGGTTGGCCTCAAACTCAGGATCCTCCTGCCTCTGCCTTCTTCAGTAAATCCTACTGATGTGTGCCACCACAACTGGCCGGGGGTTGCTAGGGTCTGAGCTGGGGCCCACAAAGCCACAAACAAGTAGCTTGTTCGTGGATTCTTAGCACAAACATGTGCACCAGATGTAGCAGGAATCTTAAAAGTTCTTGCCAGTTCCTTTGCTAATCCTGTTTCCTCAGACTGGAAGCCTCTGAGTCACCATATCTGAATGGCTCTCAGCTGAACTGTGCTGTTCCAAAGCCTGAAAGCTTAACCAGCCAAATGCTTCTAGTTTCTGGTCCTCTAGCCTTATGTACCTTTCTGCTTTCTGCCATTACTCCCTGGGATTAAAGGTTTGCTTTCTGGGATTAAACTCGGGTGTCACCATGCCTGCCTGTATCCTTGACTCATGGATTTCTGCCTCTGGAATGCTAGGATTAAAGGCATGTGCTACCACTACCTATCCTAAATGTCTAATGGCCTTTCAGTTCTCTGACCCCAGATATGTTTATTAGGGTACACAATATTTTGGGGAACACAATACCACCGTAGTCTTCTCTCTGAGATCAGGCCTCAATGTCAGTTTCATCGACTTAGCTATTAGTTTCTGGGAGGGCCATGAAAAAACACAGTTAATCACTGATGCCCCTGCCAGCAGGACAAGGAGATAGAACACACCAAGTCTGTGCCACTGAGCCAGCCCCTACAGTCAGCACTTGCTAGGCCAGCCAGTCTCCACAGCAGCTCAGGGACAAAATATGGGACTGGTCCATCCCCGCCAAAATGGGTAACTGTAACCCCAAACTAACCCTAGCCAATTCAAGTTCCTAGCATAACTGTCACTCACATAAACCAATCCCAAGTCTGTTCCTATGTAGTCTGAAGACCAGAAGAACCACTTGCTTAACACCTATGAAATCCCTGCTCCATTGCTACCCTGGGTCTCTCCTGCTCTGCTGCATCAGACAGACAGAGACACCAGGGATTTCCCAGCAACAGTAAAAAGACTCTGCTATTTTTAATTTTTTAAAATCAGATTTGGTCTCTTGGTGGTCTTTGGGGATTCTGGGTACAACACTATATTCAGCAACTTCATATTCTTAACATAGGCTCTTTGCATATTCTGCATCCCTTGAGAAACTGCTGGCTCACAGAGATGTTTTCTTCCCAATTCCTCCTAATTGCTTCATTGGATTTGCTCTTTTGAATTGTTCACATTTGAACTGAAACCTAATTGGTGGAGAGTCATTTAAAATTTCCACATTTCTTTATGTACATGATATTATGGATTGAGAGTTGAGTTGAAAACCACTTCTGTAGTAGGAAAGGGGACCAGGGAATAAGAAAGCAATAAATCAAGGCCAGAGTGTCATCTCAACACAGGCCAGACTCAGCGGGTCAGCTCACTAATTGCTACTGTGGCATCACACAGGATGCAGGTGAGAATTACTTTCATATGTACATATAGATAAAGATAAACTTGAGATTTTCCTGGGTAGGGTGAATTCACTATATTGCTGTGACTAGAATTGAGTTTAAAACTATTTTAACAGGAACTGTCGGGTATTTACTACTTGGTGTAGAATGAACTGTATCCATCCCTTCTGGTGAAAATGTAATTATTTCTACCAGATCCCAAAAGTAATCCTTAATACCTTTGTTCCTTAAAGTACAATCTTGTGATCTTCTCTGCATTTCTTTTTTCTCTCCCCTTTTTTATGTAATCCTTCATTCTTCCTTCCATTTTCAATATACTTTTGATAAATGTTGTTATATTTACATCAGTAACCAAGGAGCTATTTGTGAGTGATTGTTGCCAGGAGAGGTCAAATCAATTGTCTTCAATCTAGGGGACAATTGGCACTGGAATGAGACAGAGGGCAGGAGGCAACTAGGAGAGTCTGAGACACAACATAAAAAACCAGAGGCTAAAGCAGGTTCGTTTCTGTTGGCAGAGAGAGTGGCATGTATTTTCTCTTTGGAAAACATGAGGTTTGATAGACATGAAATGAAGACTGTGATCTACAGAGGAATTAAAATTGATGGCCAAAAAAGCAAGGCGATTTTTGGTCTCTCTTCATTTTTCCTTTGATTACTTTTTTCTTTCCTTTGTTTACATTTCTATCTTTGATTTTGTTGTTGCCATATGATTACTTTGAGTCCATTCTTCTTATAAATTCACAAAGTCCTTGTGGATGGCCTTGCACTACAATTCCATGGCTTCTACTCCTCAGATCTGGGTTTGAAGATTGCCTCCCTCTTTCCGGCATCCTTTTTGTTTGTTTTTCTCTTTAACTCTATTTTGAGAGACTTTCTATCTCTGAAACCCCAGCTGGAATCCACTCTGTAGTCTGAGATGGCCTCAACTCAGATATGTACCTGCTTGTGTCTATTTAGTGCTAGGATTAAAGGTGAGTACAGGGATTAAAGGCGCCTGACTTTCTCCAAGCATTAGAATTATAAGGTGGAATTGTGTCCCCTGCAATTCTCATGAAGGAAGTGCATAGTGAAACTAAGGGGTATGCTTATGATTCTCTGGAAAGAAATGTTTTCATAGGAATGTTTCTTCAGGCCAACATTGCTTTAATTGCTTAAAACTTAGATATCATCAACAAACTGAAGATTCAATCATTTTCACACCTTTTGGCTAATCCATTTGCAAACTTTGATCATTTTTCCCTATTATGTGGATTTTTTTATTCTTCCAGAAGAATTGAGGTTTGAGGATTAAACATTCAAAATTTTAGTATTAAGGTTTTAAAGGACTTCAGACTTCAGAAATATTAGTCACTGAGCTTTGAGGCTTCTTTGGGATGATTGCATTTGGGGTTCTGTCAATTTGTTTGGATTAAGCACATTTTGATAGAAGACCACAGTCTTTGGGCATAAGACCTCAACATGTGGCTATCAGGGGAAACAATTCAACCTAACAATCATCATGCTTGGAGAAATTCATTCATAGTGACACAAGCATTTAATCCCTGCACTTTAATCCCAGAGCCAGCATCTGTGAGATTGAAGTTAAACCAGACTACATAATAGTTACAGTACAGCCTGGGATACATCCGGAGACCTTGTTGTATAAAACAGAAGAGGAGCAACATCAAGACAGTAAAGAATGGACAGAAAATGAAAATGGATTCTTGAAGTAGTGAGACAGCTCTGGGCCCCCAGCACTGAGTACTTTGAAGCCATAGAATTATAGTGCAAGATCATTGTCTAAACCTAATGTATTTGTGAGTAGACCTGGCTAACAAGGCAGCCATTTGCAAAAACAAGCAAACACCAAAAAATTAAAAAGCAAAGAAAAAAGACAGGAAAATATAGACAAAATTCTAAACAGTCTTAATAAATAAGAAACACAGAAGCAAATAGAGGGGTAATAGCCAAAGAGATTAGAGAATTAGTAAAGAGCCACTGACTACCCTTTAGCTTACCATCAAGTTGTAGTTTCCTACACCAGAGAGCTTCATCCTGTCTAACCTGGGATTTTTATTAACCAGAACTTTCCTGTCCTGCTTTCTCATTGACTCTAAGACCAGCCACATGTCTTCTTAGTCACTGCCTGTCTATACATACATCCAGGTCTCTAAGGTTGGTACTGGGATTAAAGGCTTCTGTGACCAGGCTTGACTGTGTCCTTGACCACACAGAGACTCTGCCTGCCATGTCATCAGATTAAAGCCTTGGTGTACTACTGCCTGATTTCTGTTCCAGGTTCCCTATGACCTCTGATCTCCATGCAAACTTTATCTATTAACATACAAATAAAATCACTTTTCAGCACAATTAAAATATCACCACAGGAAAATCCTCATTTTGTATATACATTTGAATTCCACCCTATACTACAATCCTCCTCACATATCTATCGTACCTCATGTAAAACAAGTCAAACACCTTCACTTTGACCCTAGAGATGAGCCCAGGAAAGCCTGCAGTTTCTGTGTTGTGCTTCAGGCACCTCCTGAGCTCTTCTCTCTGTGTTTCATTCCACTGCCAAGAGCTTTACCTTGTTCACTGCAGCATTTGAATTCCAATCCCTATGGATATCACAAATTTTTGGAATGAGCTATATGTCCAAAGTCCTAGTAGATTAATGACAATCTTTATATTCCCTTTCAGATTGGTACTGTCCCCTTTCACTGCAGTGACTGACTATATGCTTTGGATGTGTTCTCCTTCCATGGTATAATCTAGGATTGCATAGAGATGAGGGGCTGGGGGTTGAGGGAGGATTCCATCTGTAATTCAATTAAAAGGACAAGTGTCTTTCCCCTGTTTACTTAACTTGTTTTTTTTTTTTCTGCTCTAGTGAGGCTTTGCACATTGGCCAGGCTGAACTTGGTCTTCCTAGGCTACTAGACTGTTCTGGGACTGGAGACCCTCCTGCTCTACTCAGTGATTAATAGGATTAAAGTGTTGACTGCCACACCCACACACAAGAAGTGTGGTCCAATCTCATCAAATGATTGGCTTCTCAGATTGAATCACTGAAGCCAGGCACTATAAAGGGGAGTCAACTTGAAGAGAACCACAGATGAAGAAGAGCAGTGACTTGGAGACACATTAGATCCTAGTGCTTGCTGGAATCACCGGAGAAATTCACTGTAGATGCAAGTAACTGTAGAATAGGAACATTTGACTTCTTTGTTGACTAGTATGTGTATTTTGTGAAAATTTGTGGGGTTTGGGAGATGCTGCTTCACAATCTTGGGAGATCTCACAGATGGAGTGTGGTCCTTTGGACCTTTCTGATCAAGAGTTTAACCATTAAAATACTGAAGGATAGCAATATGCTTTTTTTTATAGACTTGTCTTGGCTGTCCTGTGAGTTGAAGGCTGTTGGTCATTCAGTTTCAAAGTTTTTCTTATGAAAGTTTAGCTTTGTGGCTCTTTAGAATGGGAGACAAGGGTGAAACTTAATACTTCAGGTTCAGCAACTACAACTTCCCCTTTGATAAGGAGGGAACAGACAGCCTTGTGCTACTGAATGCCTTGCTGTTCTCTTCTTTCAGGTCTTCCCATCCTCAACCCAGGTTGTTTCTCTCTGATGAGTCATGTATTGTTACACTCACATCTCTCATTCTGGTCTCTAGAATAAATTGTGTAGGACTCTGTTTAAGTATTTACTGTGAAGAAATAATGGAACTGTGGTTATTGGAATGTATCTGGGCCCCATAACTCCTAGGGAGTGGATCTATGAGGAGGTGTGGCCTTGTTGAAGAAGACTGAATGAAAAATGCCTTTAATCAAGACCTTGATGTGGAGGGCACACCTTTAATGTGGCCCACACCAACTGGAGTAATTGAGTCACTGTTGGAGTGGGATTTGAGGTCTTTTTCTCAAGCTTCAATCAATGTGTAAGATTGTATCTGTTGATGTACCATGTATCAGTCTCAGCTCCAGCACCATCTCTGACTTTCTGAGGCCATGCTCCCCAAAATGAGGGACTGAATCTCTGAACTGTAAGTGAGACACTAAAATGAGATGTTTCCTTTATTAGAGTTGCTGTGGTTATGGTGTCTTTCACAGCAATAGTAAATGCTCAATAAGATAGAAACCATCTGTGATAAGACTCTTAGTTGTTATTATTTAATTATGTATGTTTTAATTTATAGCTTTAACATATTCACAAATTTCTTAAACAGATCTTCAAGTCACAAGACAGATACTTGACTGAACAAGTTGAATTTTTTGACGATTCTCAACAGAGAATCTTTAAAACCCAGTCACCAGAAAGTAGCCTTGTATTAGACAATAGGAAGTTTATTCCAACCCAGAATACTTCTCTACAGTGGGAAGAAGATATCTGTAACTCCTCCATTGCTCAGCTCAACTTTCCCACAAATGACAATGTTTCCTATGCAAAGCAGGAGATGCAAGTAATCTGGGAGATGTTTATCTCCTGGTTGAAGCCAGAAAAGCATAGCAAGAAGGAGATGATTTCTCAAATGGTCTTGTCTTAGTTTCTCAAAACTGAGCACTACAAAGACCAGTCTGTCTTGAAAGAGAAGTGGGAATCAAGTGGCAGAAACATGTGGAGATTCATGTAGGGTATGACTGATGACTGCTTGAAGCCTCCTATCATGGTGAGTACCTTGGTTGAGAGATGGTTAAGTTAGCAATCAAGACAGTCATTTATATTTGGGGAAAAGTAAGAAGATGGAGTTATTTTATATGTGAGGCTGTCCCACTCCAACAAAATATTTACAATGGAGATTATCTACTACTATAAATGTAATATAAATTTAATGGGCTTTAAAGTGCAAGAAGCCCATGGCTCTTTTGACTGTTACAATCATATTTAAAAATTTTACATGGTGATAGAGAGACTGGGAGATGATATTCGAGCAAAGCTTGTAAGGGTTTAGAATAGAGACCCTGGGATTGGAAGATGGCTCATTTAGGTAGGTGATTATATTGTAATTATGAGTATTTAGTTGGACTTGCTGTACACACTCAAAATTCTGGCTCTCAGACCTAGTCTGTTAATCCAGGACCTGGGCTTTGGAAATTGGGGATCTAATTGACTTAATGGTTTTCTAAATTGTCTACTACATGTCATTAAGCTCCTATGTATAAAACTGAATGTGCAGGAATGTAGAGCATGATTTCTGATGCTGAAATATGGCTATTAAATGCACATCCAATGCCGACATACACCTAAGAAAAGCCCTGATGAATAATAGTGCTGCAATTCAAAGTTTTAGAACTGAAATTCTTAATTTAGATGTAATTACATTGAAACTTCTTTAAATGTCTAGGTTTGCATAATTCTCAGTTACTCTCACAAATGGTCAAGGTGGTGACATTTTTCAAACACTCCATACATATATTTCTATATGTCATGGTTGAAATAACTTCTTATTGCATTAGACTTTTAAATTTGGATATTAGTTGGTGTGTTTGGTTGCTTGGTTAGGGTTTTTTTCCAATTTGGGACTTGCTTTGGTTCAGCTGGCTTGAGTAGGATTCAGAAGACTTATACTTTCCCAGCATTTCAGGTACTGGATGAAAGCTGTCTACCCCCACACCCTGATGTTTATTTGACGTTTTTACTCTATGCACTTGTTGTCATTTCAGTTTGTTTCACCCCACATTTCACTCCTTTGATTTTGTTTTAAACTGATCATTTTGTGATTGAAACTGACTTCCAAATAAAATGCTGTCATGTTCCTAACAGCAGAGACAGCATGTTTAGGTGGGGACAATATATGTGTTAGAAGTGTTTCAGTCAGATGTGAGTTGTAATAAGGACTTAATAATAGAAAACAATACCCCTTAGAAATATAGCTATGATACTAGGGCTTTTGTCTAGAGTTAGTAGATAAATTTTGCAACCAAAAAGATAAGTATTGGAAATAAAACCCACTCCCACAGCAAAGTGAAGTGACATTTTAAGAGATAGGAACCACTGACAGACTAATGGCCAGAAGTGGGGCATGGGAAATCTTCAGCTATATGGGAATGAAAATGTCAGAGTCACGGGCATGAAAGCAGAAAGTTATAATTGCCAATATGACACCAGGACACAAAAAGGATATCAATTACAAAGTTCCTGTGGACATCCTAAGAATTTCTGTTCTTTCTCTTGGTGAAATTTCAAATCTGTTTCATCTGAGTTTCAAGAATAATGGTGTGTTTTAAAAATTTGTTCTTTGAAAATTAACCCAAAATCATTGTGTTTAGTCAAAAGGGATGAATACATTAATATTTTAATTAATTTATTTACTTTAGATTTTTAAGAATGGGTTTCTCTGTGTGTTGAGTTCACTGTCTTGGAACTGCCTCTATAGATCCGATTAGCTGCAAATTTATAGATCTGTCTGCCTCTGTCTCTTGAGTCCTAAAATTAAAGGTGCTACAATCATGTCCAGAGAAAACATACATTTTTTAGTAAACATATCTAATATTTCCCCTTACAATAACAGAGAAAATCTCCTTTTATAAAGAAAACATTTTTAACATTCTTCTTCAGTGAGATAGCTATGTAAATCCAATAAAGTGGTGAATGTTGTATTTAAGCTAACTTCATGAAATAATGTACACTCATAATGTATTTCTAGAGTCTGTTGACTGGGATACATTTATTTACCTTTTTCATAGGAATGAAAATGACTCCTGCAAACTTGGCAATGGGAATTTTCCTCTTCCCTCAGATTACAGTTGGCATGCTTGGCAATTCCTCAATACTATTTTACTATGTCGTTTTGATATTCACTGGAAAGCATTTAATGCCCAAAGACCTGATCCTAGAGCACTTGGCTTTTGCCAACTCTTTGTCTCTCATCACAAAAGGCATTCCACAGACAATGGCACACTTTGGATTTAAGGATTTCCTGGATGATATTGGATGTAAATTGATAATGTATATTTACCAAACAATGAGAGGGATGTCCCTATATGTCATGTGCCTATTGAGAAGCTTCCAAGCAATCACAATCAGCCCCAACAACTCCAGGTGGTACAAGTTTAAACACAGAACCACCAAGCACATTGGTCCCTCCTGCTCTCCCATCTGGCTTGTGCACATGCTGTTAAATATCTTGACTCTAGCAAGAGTATTAGGCCCCATTTACAAGAAAAATATGACTAACTTGGTGAGTAATGGGTACTGCTCATGGTTTGTTTCTGGCAATGTGGCAGTTGCACTGTACATGTTCTTACTGTGCTTCTCTGATGGCCTGTGTCTGGGTCTCATGGCCTGCTCGAGTGTCTTCATGGTGAGTCTCCTCTACCGACATCAGAGACAAGTCAAGCATATCCACAGTGCTCACCTCTTTATGAAAGTCTCACCTGAGGACAGAGCCACCAAACTATCCTCATCCTGGTGTGCACATTTCTCATCTCTTACTTGGTGTCATCCATCCGGCTTGTCTTTAGGACTTCCTCCAATGGTCCAATGCTATGGGGAGTAAGTGTATTCCTATATCTAGAAATTTGCTTTCCCATAGTTTGCCCCTTTGTTCTCATCAGCAATATCAAGTCTATTTCTAGCCTGTTTTCACCCTGCTGTGGTAAGAGATAGCTCTCTCCAAGTCTGACATGAGCCCTGTTTGTCCTTTCATATGTATTGGCATAGTGTTTTTAATCTTTTGTATAATGCTAAGACTGAATTTTGAAGATATTCTTCATCCTGTACCTGTTTCCTGTGTCTGATGGTCTGATCAATAGTCATTTTATTATAGCTTTTTCTTACAGAGTTTCTTATCCAATAATGAGAATTGTTCATATATGTGAAATCATCATAGTATACAAATTAGTAGATAACAATTGGCAAAGTATAGGTCAACATGAAAAAATATGTATGTGAATCTTGATCTTATCTGAAGTATCAGTGAAAGATTTTCGGCTCTTATGGATGTGGATGAGGTGTTTTTATTTTGCATGCATGCATATTTTTTTCCTACATGTGTGTCTATGTACCACATGCAAACCTGCAGAGGTCAGAAGAGGGTGTTCAACCACTAAGGACTGGGGTTACAGGTGATTTTGAGCCACCATTGAGTGCTGGAAATAGAGCCTGTGTCCTCTGGAAGAGCAATCAGTGCTCTTAAGCACCAAGCCATCTCTCCATCCCTGAGAAGTTTCATTACATTTTTTTTTTATTTTGTGTAGCTGTGTGCCTCAGCACATGTATGTTACTATGTAAATCCTGCTGCCCACAGAGGCAAGAAGAGCATCCTGGATTCTCTGGAACTTGAATTACAGGTAGTAGGAGTCACTCAATGTGATTGGTGGAAACTAAACTCAGTTCCTCTAGAAGTTCACTAAATGCTCTTGAAACACTGAACCAGCTCTCCAGCTTCATACTTTTTTTTGCTTCTCATATGTAGAAACTATAATCCTTCAAGTATCATCATCACTAGTCTGAAAGTGTTGTAGAAAAATGGAGGGATTAGAAATCAGCTTAAGAAAATTAGCCTCAGAAATGCAAATATTACATTTTCTTTCATGTGAAATCAAGGAACAAAAAGGAGTCAGAGTGAAAAATGAACTACTGAAAAGAAGAAAAGAAACAGAGAGCAGGAAACAGGGACACAGATGAGACAGTGAAGAATGAATAGGACACAAACAATTAATGCACATGTGTGAAAATATCATGATGCAATCCATTGCTATGTACAATTAAGACATGCTTTAAAATAAAAAAAAATAATTAAAGCCTGTCTCCACTACCCCGTGTCACATTTGGTTCATTTTATTCACATGACTATCTCCATGATTCTAGCTGCTCCATGCCATATTCTATAACATCCACTTTCTAGAAGGTTCATTAAAATATTTTATTTGTGTAAAATATTTTATTTGTTACACAAACTCATTTCTTCCTGAAAATATTCCTCTAACCTCTGCCTTTTCACTGAGAAGTAAAATTAATAATATACTTTATTTATAATAATTTTCCTTGGAGAAAATTTCTCTTTTTCTGCAAACTGGGTCTTCTGATCCCTAGAGAATGTACACCCTAATCACCCAAGTCCTTCCCACTGGGGGATAAAAGCTTCATCTTTTCCATGGTGTGGGGGTGCTAAATGTTAACACATTTAAAAAAATAAAATAAAATAAAAAAACAAGCCAGGAAGTGGTGGTACATGTCTTTAAACCCAGCACTCAGGAGGCAGAGGCAGGCAGATCTTTGTGAGTTCAAGGCCAGCCTGGTCTACAGAGAGAGATCCAGGAAAGGGTCAAAGCTACATAGAGAAACCCTGTCTCCAAAAAACCAAAACCAAAAACAAAACAACTGCAAACCCATGCACATGGGGCAGAGACTTTCAATCCTGAGTTTTAGCACCATTGTTAAGAGGCATTGACATGTTATTTCTAAATAACAGTGACACCACCAAACCTTGAGTGCCCTCCTTGAGTCTGTTTAGACAGTCTGTTTCTACACGGTTAAGTTTCTTTCGTTCAGATCGCTCATCTTTAGTCTTTCTTCCATTTCCTTTTTTCAAGAAAGAGGACAATTTTCCTTAGTTGTGTTTGTATGATACTGAACATTTTTAATTCTTCTCTGATTTAATTCTTAATCTCCTGTCTTATGCATTATCTGTGAGCTTTCTTTGCATCTTACAGATATTACCGTTTGTTCTTCCAACCCCCCCAAAAATGAAAATTTTATTCTTATTTTGTTGTTTCTTCTAGTCAGTAGTTTTTCTTATTACTGAATCCTATTTCCATAAAACACAATTTGGATGTCAACATGCTCTAAAGAAGGAAGGTTACTAAATGGTACAGTTAGTCTTGGCTTAGATATTTCAGGAGAGTGGTTTTTTTTTTCCACAAGGAGGAACCTTTTTGATTATTGGGATAATGTGAAAGGTGTTAAGAGATAAGGCAATGTAGTTACACAGATAGAAATAAATGGGGTTTCATAATTCAACTATGGTTACATGGTGCAATACTGTTCCTGGTAGGAAATTTATAATAAGCTCTTTATTTGGCATATGTTGTAAACTATGCTAGGTCTGAATCCCAGGCACTGCATTTGCCAGGCAACCATTTGCCTCCAGAATGTAAACTATCCCAGAAAACAGTCTTATCTTGCATTAGAATAGGAGTAAAATTGGATGAGAAAACTTTTTACTAGCTTTTGCAATTTTTCTATGAGCTTGAAATCATCTCACATCCTAACATTTTTTTTAAAAGACAATTTGCTAAAATAATAAAACTTCTCACTTTTGCTTCTTTGGAAGTATTGCAATACCATTAGAAATTTAGAGGAAGCATTTTCAAAATATGGAATTGGAAAAAAATGTTACTTTCAAAAAGCGCACGCGTACACACACACACACACACACACACACACACACACACACACACACACACACACACCATATCCTGCAAAGCAGCAAAGACATAGGAACCTAGGAAACAAGGGAAAGCATTTGATGGATGTGTTATTCTCTTTCTTGTTACTGTGACAAATGCCAGACAAAGGTAACTCAAATAAGGAAAGATTATTCACAGCAGTCTGGAGGCAGAGTCCATCACAGTAAGGGAGCAGCAGTGAGGGAAGCTGGAGTTGTGGTGAGAGAGCTGAACGTGTATGTCACTGTTGAGTTCGCAGTCAGGCAGCAGTGATAGGAATGCCTGTGCGCACTTCATTTTTTCCCTTTGTCCCTTTTTATTAAACCTCTACATCAGCCTATGGCATGGTATCACTCTGATTCAAAGTGGGTTTGTCTTCCTTAAATTGAACCTCTCTGAAACATTCTCCCACTTATATAGGCAAAGAAGAGTAACCTCACTAGTCCATATTGTCAACTTCACTCCCCCAAACAAGACTTTAATTATAACAATTTTGAATGGGCAAATGTTACCCAACTTTTAAAAGCATGATTTACCATTAGGATATAAATTCATATAATTTAATAATTGACATAAAACTCCATGAGAATATTAATCCTTGACTGGCATAGTAAGATATATCCTTAGGTACAAAGGTAGCACAACTGTTATTGGGGTCATCTATCAAGGGCTGGATTTAGGACTTGCTCTTCAAGAAGAAATACATTCTAGATGCTGCAATTCTGGCCAGAACTCACAGGCCCTATGCATGAAATTACTGCTATTAATTGTGTAAGTGAACACAGTGTCAAACTGCCCTTTAAATTTATATATCTATACCACTAGATTAGTTCAGCACTCAGAACTCATCAGAGGAGTTTCTTTGTACTGTAAAGGTGGTTAACACACTAACCAAAAAACAGAGAATAAATGATTCCGTAATGATCTCTCACAAATGGGATATCTGTATTATCCTCCTCACTGTAAGGTTCAGGTAATATCATGGAAAAGGGTGGAAAGACTTCAAGAGGCAGATGTCATGGGGAATCAGAGAAAAACAATTATCTACTGTCTGTGACAGGACCACAGCACTTGTGATCACACAATCACTTGGTTGCTTGCATGAGATCTGTACAAGATCAGATTATTCAACATTCTTGAACAGAAAGGAGTTCCTGAGAGCAGATTCCTGACTGAGGAGCTATGGACAGTTCATGTCATCTGAGGTAGGAATATTAACTTTCCTTAAGTTTCCCCTCATCAGTCAAGCAAGCGTTTGTGGATGTGGATGTGGATGTGGATGTGGATGTGGATGTGGATGAGGATGAGGATGTGGATGTACTATGATTAGAATTGAGACTTGAACTATTTAACAAGAAATGGAGATTGCTTACTATTGGGTACAGAAAAGTCTGTGGTCTATCCCTTCCTATAAAAATCTAATCACTTCCATAATATCCCAAAGGATATCCCTCATTAAGTTGGAATTCTTTTCCTTATTTATTCATTCTTTCTTTTATCTATTTATTCATTGCTTCCTTTCATCTTGCATTTTCATTCTACCTTTGATGAAAATTTGTTAAATTTCTACCTCTAACTAAGAAGTTACTTACAATTGAAACATGCTAGGAGAAAAAAGTCAGTTTTCTTCAATGGAGTGACACTGTGTATATTAACCACACTCAAGGGCAGGCTTCATATCAGGAATAGTTGGCCAACACAGATTGGACACTATATTGTTTCAGTGATTTTTTCCAATTGCTTGTGTCTTTGCTTTTGTTGTTCATAAGGAGAAAGAAAATAATTTCAGTGGGTAGGGAATAGGAGAGGATTAGAAAGGATGAATGTGGAAGATTATAAAGGAAGCCTTCTAGAAAATTGGGAATCGGTATACCTCAAGATCTAGGTAAGCTACTCTTGGGCATGTACTCACAGGATTATCCATCCAACATAAAGAACACTTGTTCTACTAAGTTCATTTTGGCTTTATTCATAACAACCCAAAACTGTAAACAACCTAGTTCTCCTTCAACATAAGAGTGGGTACAGGACATACACAATTGTATATTACTTAGCTGTTAAAAATATCATCAAGAAAGTTGCAAGAAAATGGATAGACCTAGGAAAAAATCATCATGAGTGAAGTAACCCTGACACAAAATGATAAATATGATATGTATTCCCTTGTAAGTAGAGATTAGACAATAAGTAAAAAAAAAATAAAAGAAGTAACTAAGCTACAATTCATACACATAGAGATATTGGGAAAAAAGGAGTCTAGGGGTGAAACATGGATCCCTGGGAGGGGGAAATAAAATAGATTTTATGTGCAGACTGGGTAGGTGGGAACAAGAGTCGGGTAATGAGGTGATGTGGAAGATGGGGTGCAAGGAGAGAGTGCAAGGAGAGACTGTTGGAATTCTGGGCATTTTGAGGTGGTATGGAAAACTAGTACAGTAGAAACATACTGGAATTGATGTGGGAAATCCTTTGAGAACTTCTACTAATAGGCGATTCAGAGGCTCAACTGGCCATCTCTTGTCACAAGGGAGGGCTTCTAGTGGCAGGACAGGTTTGTATTTAATTGAGCTGTTGGCCAATGGGGTTACATGGAAATCCCCAAACAACCTAGGCTGATTCAGACACAAAGGGTTGCTTTCCTCAAACTGACTGTGGGGCCCCAGTGCTGAGGACAACACCCACACAAGTGATTGAACATGGAGAAGGAGAACTGGTATCTACATGGAGCCTTCACCCCTACATTCTAGTCTCTTTGGTGCAGGAAGGTACTCTGCAGAATACCAAAAGAGAAATGTAGACACCAATCCAGCCACAAAATCTAAGGCCTACTCCATGAGAAGAAGCCCATATACAACACTGCTTGAGTAAGCAAGAGCAACAGACTAAGTGGCCAGAGACCTAAGGTAAAACTGTTTAAGAAAAAAAAGATATCAATACAAATGACTCTTAATGATATTCTGCTATTCTCATAGGGATTTCAACACACAAAATTTTCAGTGTTGTGGTTTTAGTGGACTTTAGATTTCAGAATTTTAAATCACTGAACTTTATGTCTTCTTTGGGATTATGGCATTTAGGGTTCTGTCTTTTGTGCTGAGGTCAAGAAGTTTTTTGAATTCAGACCATAGTCTTTGTGATGAAAACCTCAGCATATTAATTTCACAGCATATAATTCAACCAAACAAATAGAGTGCTTTTAGGAAACCAATCATGGTGGCTGTGGTTGTTTTAAAGTAATTGGCTGCCATAATATCATAAGGAGTGGCAGTATTAGGAGGTATGGCTTTGCTGGAGTGGGTATGGTCTTGTTGAAAGAAGTGTGCAACTGTGGGTGCGGGCGTTGAGATTTCCTATACTCAGGATACTGCCCAGTATGTCAGTTGACTTCCTATTGCCTGCAAGATGTAGCACTCTGAGCTCCAGTACCATGTCTGCATGCATGCCACCATGCTCTCTGCCATGATGTTAATGGACAGAACCCCTGAAACTATAAGTGAACTGCCCCAATGAAATGTTTTCTTTATAAGAATTACCATGGTCATGATGTCCCTTTACAGCAATAAAAATTCTAAGACAGAAGTTGGTACCAGGGACTGGGGTATTGGGATAAGCCTGACCATGTGTTTATTTGGAGTAATATGGTCTTGGGGACTGTGGATTAGAAAAGCAGTTGAACATTTTAAGTGCTGCTTGACGGGCCATACTTGTAGGAGTGTGGAAAAAAAGTGATACTGACTGTGATTTGGTGGACTATGGGGATGGGGAGGGCTATATCAAGAAGTTTGAGAAGAGAAAAATTTTATTATGTTACCCAAAGTTCATTCTTGTGATATTTTGGTGGAGAAAGTGGCTGCCTTTTCACCTTATTCAAAGAATCTTCCTGAGGCTAAATAGAAGAGTTTGGAATTAATTCTGTTGGCAGAAGAAATCTCAAAAAAGTCTATTATAGACTCTGGTAACTATAATGAATATTTATATTCATTATAAAAGGAACAAACTGAGCAGAGTAAAATACAAATGTAAAATTCGAGGAAAAAAAACGAACATCAAGAAGTGAAATGGAGCTAAATCCGGTGTTCATGGAGATAAATGGACCTAGAAATGGAATAAAGGTAATGGTGACCTCTAGGCAAGATCTCACCCAGATAAGTTTCCAACTTGGGAAAGGAACTGAAGAAAAGCTTAGAGCTGGGTGTGATGGGGCACACCTTTACTCCCAGTACTGGGAAGGCAGAGGCTGGCAGATGACTGAATTTGGGGCCCACCTGGTTTACAGAGCAAGTTTCAGGAGCTAAGCTGAGGCATTGAAAGACAGAAAGCTGATGAATATATTGTTTAAAGTGGGTGGGCGGGGGAATGTTCCAACCCAGCAAGGAGCAGAACCTGGCAGCTTCAACCATGAGGTTCTGGCTTTAAGGATAGAAGAAATGGATTATGGAATTTGCCTCTGAGTCTAAGGAAAGCTGCTAAGACCAGGCATGTGTCAAGGGTGTCCTTGAATGGAGGCCTGGAAAGGCCATTGAGTGAAGCTGGGGAGTGAAAGCCAAAAATGCCTTGGAGAACCCAAGATATTAGAGATGCCAAAGTTGTGGGATACCTGCAGCAAAAAGCTGCTAACAGGAAGTAGAAAGTGCCCAAGAGTAAGAAGTATGTTGTAGTCAACAAAATTGAACAGAATTGGACATCTGAAGATAATTTCAACATGAGACATGAAGATGCAGAGTTTGGAATTTGCTCAGCTGTATTTGATCTTGCTTTGTTCCAGTATTTCCTCACTATGCTCCCTTTTGTATGTTTGGAATGGTAATATATATGCTGTGCCATTGTATGTTGGAATTATGTGATGTGTTTCTTATTTTGATTTTATAGAGGATTACATTTAAGAAATTGTATGAATCTCAGAAGAGACTTTGAATTTTGGACTTTTAATCACTGTTGAGACTGTGGTAGACTATGAAGACTTTTAAAGTTGGACTAAATGCATTTTGCATTTTGATATTATTATGAGGCAGTGTAGGTTAGAGAGTGTAATATGGCAGTTTGAATATAATTGTCCCCCACAATCTCATGGCATTACTAGGAGATGTGGCTTGGTTGGAGTGGGTATGACATTGTTCGAAGAAGTGTATCATTGTGGGTAAAGGCTTTGAGATTTCCTATCCTCTGCATACCACCCACTCTCAGATCCAGTACCATGTCTGCCTGCATGCCTCCTTACTGCCCATTATAATGATAATAAACTAACCCTCTAAATCTGTAACTGAGCCAACCCAATTAAATATTTTCTCTGTTAGAGTTGTTGAAGTCATGGTGTTTCTTCACAGCAATAAAAAATCTAACTAGGACAGTGGCACATGTCTTTAATCTTAGCACTTGGAGTACAGAAGCAGGTGAATCTCTTTTAGTATGAAGCCAGTATTCTCTACTAGCAAGTTCCAGGACAACTAGGACTATACAGAGAGACACGGCATCAAAAAGACAAAATAAAACAAAATAGACCAACACAAAAGAGGTTGCTTGAAGTAGTGGAACAGCTCTGAAATCCCAGAACTGGGGAGGTAGAAGCCATAGAATTAGAGTCCAAGGTCATTCTCAATTACTTTGTGAGTTTGTAAGCAGACTGGTTTACAAGACACCTTTATGCAAAAACAAGCAAACACCAAAAAAATAGAAAAGGAAAGAAAAAGATGAAGGAATAAAAAATGTATTCATTTTGACCACACAGAATATTTTATTTTCTCCCCAGACTAGAGTTCTCAAAAGATGTCTATCAAACAGCAAGTTTTTCCAAAATAAAATATAGGCACCTTTCTCTGCCTACACTGGTGAACTTGGTTCAGCCTCTCTTTTCTGTGTTGTGCATCAGGCACCTCCTGGGAAATGCCTTCTGTCTAATTCCAATGCCAGAGGTTTCCCCCTGTTCACTGCAGCATTTGGGACCAAAACTATGGAAATCAGGAACTTCTGACAGGTTTGGAATGAACACTCTATGAGAGCACAGGATCAGAGTTCCTGGAGATGGAAATCAGTCTTGATGCTCCCTCAGTGTATACTGTCCCCTTTCACTACAATCACTTTAAATGCTTGCTTCGGGTGTGATTTCCTTCCAGAAAAGCCACAAGCATTGCATGTGGGACACAGAGCTGGGCCTGAGTTAGGATTCCATCTGAGACTGAGCCATCTGGAAAGGTAATTTCTGCAGTTTTGTTTCCTTGCTTGTTTTTGCTGCTGTTATTTATGCATCTGTCAGATAACAATGAAACCAACTATAACAGTTAATTTTTAGTTTTGTTTTTTTTTTACTTTATTCATGTGTCTCTTCTCTTTTTAATTCATAGCGTCCACACATCCACAAATTGTTAACAGGTCCTCAGATTACAAGACAAGTATGGAACTGTTATGTTTGGATCTTTCTGAAGATCCTCATCAGAATGGCTTCACAGCTCAAAGTCACTTTTAAGCCAGAGTTACCAGCAAATGACCTTAAATTAAAGAATACAGAGTTAATTCCAAGCCAGCCTGGAAAAGAGATATATAACTCCTTAGGTATGCAGCTCAACTTCCTCCCAAATAATTGTGCAAAGCAGGAGATGCAAAGATTCTGGGAGATGTTTACCTCATGGTTGCAGCCAGGAAAGCAGAGCAAGGAGCAGATGATTTCTCAACTGGTCTTGAAGATTTTTTTTCCTCAAAACTGGAAACTATAAGGACAAATTTGCCTTGAAAGAGAAGTGGGAATCAAGTGGCAGGAACCCTGGGAGTTTCATGGAGGGCCTCTTTGATGAGTGTTAGAGCCTCCTGTCAAGAGGAGTTCCTGGGGTGAGAGATGGCTAACTCAGGAAGACAGTCATTTTGAGAAGAAGTACTGAGAAGGTGTTGTAGTTTTTATTATTCATGAGAATGTACTGCCCCCAACAAAATCCTTACAAGGGAGACTATCCAGTGCCCTAAATTAGCATGAATAATAGTTTGATGGACACACTTAAATTTAATTTATTTACATAGTAACAGAGAGACAGGGGAATTAACATTTGGGCAAGAGCTTAAGGCTTTAGAGGAGATACCCCGGTCTTAGAGATGGCTAAGTCATGGAGATGCTTACAATGTAATCATGAGATCTGAGTTGGAACCTTAGCACACACTTAAAAATATGTCTTGAAACACTAGCATGTGATCCCAATACATATGATGCTGAAACTGGGGATCAAAGAAGTTACATGTCTTTCCAAATTTGCTAGTACATGTCATTAAGGCACCATGTCTGTGTCTTCAAAGCTGATTTGGAAGAATGATAGAGTAAGTTTTCTGTTGTTGAAATCTGGCTTTCCCATGCATACACAGAAGTCACACACACATAAGAAATGCCTTCATTACTCGTACCTCACAGCAAATTGTCAAATCTGGATAAAAGGAATAGAATAGAAATAGAATAGAATAGAATAGAATAGAATAGAATAGAATAGAATAGAATAGAATAGAATAGAATAGAATAGAATAGAATAGAATAGAAAGAATAGAGAGGTAATTATATTGGGTCCTATTTTGGGTTCTATATTTTCATACTTCTCAGAAATTGACAGAAATGGCCAAGGTATTAAAAAATTTGAACAATGCATACACATATGCCTAGATGTCATTGTACAAATGACTTCTGATAGTTTTGGTGTTTTTTTTAATATTTGTTTTTTGGTCAGTTCAATATTTGAGACATGGTTACATTGTGTAGCCCTGGATGTCCAGGAACTCAGGGAAATTATACATCCTCTGCTTCCCAAGTGCTGGGATTAACAATGCCGACCACCATCATTGATGTATATTTGAGTTTCTTACTGTACACATAGTTTTCATTTCACAGTTTGTTTAATTCCATATTTATACTCCTTGGAGCTTTGTTTTAAATTGAGAATTTCATGACTGAAAGCAATTCTAAGTACACTGCTACCATAATGTCCAGTCATGTTCCTAAGAACAGAGGCAGTGTGCATCTGTGGAGACAATGTATGTGAGGGAGGATCAGATGAAGTTAGGCCCATGCGGAAAACAGAGGCTGGCCCCTTAAAGAAAGGCTGATTGATCCTCCTTCAATGTCTTGACTAGTTGAAGACAACATTGTGGCCTGAGCTCATAAGAAACTATCTTTGTCCGTCCCCGTCCCCCCCCACCCCCCCTACCCCCCCACCCCCCCCACTCACCCCCCACCCCCCCGCACTGGGCATGAAAAGAGAGAAGGCAGTATCCTGAGCCTGAAGATGTTGGTTTTTCCTTTGGAACAAACACCTCAGGATGCCGGAAGAGCAAGTCGAGGCACCTCCAGCTATAAGAAGAGTCCCTGTGGTCCCTGTATACCAGAACCATGAGATAATCTCCACATGTGCAGTTCAGAGCTAAAGACTCAACAGAACCCTCAAACCTTACAAATATGAGGAATTTCCCCAAATCTTCAAATATCCCTGTAACCTTTCAGTCCACCACAGAAGACACAGAAATGAGAGGCCATTTGGCTGTCCCATTTGTCAGAAAGGATTCTATCAAGCCTCAGACTTCTGAGTTCATGAGATCTGACATAGCCAGAGAATCCTTTCCAAGACAGCACATGTGGAAGGTCCTTCAGACACAACACCAACCTGCAGCTTCATGAGAGGATTCACACAGGAGAGAAGGCCCACACCTACTCCCAGTAACCACAGTTTACATCAGTCATGCACATACCATTGTCACCTGAGGAATTGCCACAAATTAGACTGAACTGTGTATCTTCCTCACCAGAGATTAGCAGGGCTCCAGGTCAGTGTCTCGTCTGTGTAGATGTAACCAATCGTCTTTTTAAAATAAGAAACACAGAGCCAATGTAAAAAAGAAAGCCGAGAGGTCAGAGCTCAGAGATAAAATCTTACCTCCTGCAGTGCTCCTAGCTTCCCCGAGAGAGGGAGGTACTTCCTGTGTCCCTGTTTAAATAATCTTTCTGTTCTGCCTTCTCATTGGTTGTAAACCCAACCACATGACTGCCTCATCACTGCCTGTAAGTACCGCCCTCCAGGTCTTAAAGGCGTATGTCTCCAATACTGGCTGTATCCCTGAACACACAGAAATCTACCTAGCTCTTCTAACCACCACGCTCTTACTATGGCTCTAATAGCTCTGACCCCAGGGCAACTTTATTTATTAACATAAAATTAAAATCGCATTTCAGTACAAATAAAATATCACCACATTTCCCCTTTTCTATTTTAATAAAAAGAAAAAAGGCAAAAGGTTATAACTAACAAAAGAAAAACTATATACAAAAGTACAATAACTATATACAATATATACAAGTAACAAATACCTAAACGATGTCTAGTCCATTTGTATTTGACAAATCAGAGAAAATAATTCCCTTATCTATCCTATTTTAGTAAGTCCAAAATGTATCTAATTCACTTTCTATCCTAATTAATCTTCAACTATAACTAACTAATCTTCAACTCCCTCAGAGACCCAAGAAGGAAATAATATTAGCTAACAAAAATAAAAACAGGAAGTGCACAAAAGCAACTTCCAAAAATTTTGTGAGTTGACAGAAACAGCCAGCTGCCTGGACAGTCACCTGAGGTTTCTTCGCAGTGTTGGGACATCATCTTCAGCCTATAGGCTTATGGTATCTGACAGACTCATTTGTGAAGTAGTTTTGTACACAAGGTCAACAGTTCAACCTCACATTGGGTGAGAGCAGTCCATGTACCAGAAACACCTGAATTCCACTAGTGTCATGTCATGATTCAGGATTTTAAATTCTGGAAATTGTTGATGGTTTTTGAATTCTGCTGTCCATTCTTCTTGGCTGTGCATATATGGCTTCATCTCAGCATCCCCTTCTTCTCCACATCCCTCTATTAAATGCCAGTCTACTATTGAGAGGCGTGAGCTTTCAGTTGCTGTTCAATTGCACAACAGAAGCCATCGGCCCACTGCCTGTTCAGCTGCCTTCTATGAAAAGGACACTGTACCTTTTCCAGATTGTGAAGGCGACTTCAGGGATGGTGCCATATTGTCCTGGCCTCAGAAGATGCCTTTTGATAAAGCCATAACCACACTTGTTTTGGCAGGAATTGGTAGTCCTTTGTTTCGTGTTCTGTCTGTCCATTTTTTCTGTTGATTTGAGGATACTTTGTTGTCCAGTGGCTAACTTTTGCCACAATGAAAATTAACTCCATATGCAGTTTCTTCAATGCCCATATTTTCTCTGAAGTAGATTGGTACTGCCAGGAGCCGACATGTCTCAAAAAAGAAAAATTTCTAAGTTATTAAAACATTTTAAATGCCATATTCTGTAGATCTCTGAAGGGTTTGAAGATGACCTGTCTAAAACATCTCTGCTCAATTTTTAAAATATATCTAATATGACTACAATTTCTATTGTAATGTCTAACTACTAACTTTCATTTCTTTATATCCTAATAGTTGGTAATAATGTAAAGTATTTAAAACTAGTAATTGTCTTTTTCTTTTCTTTCTTTCCTTTTTTTTTTAAACAAAAACCTTAAATCTAATCTCCTTTGCTTAGCCTTTTTCCTAACCCTTGACAACTTGTAACCTACCCCCCTAAATAATGAAAATTATCCCAGACCCAAAACCCATTAAAAGAACCAAAAACCACCCGCCCCACACCACTTCTTTGGCAATGTGGGTATCATATTCTTAAAATTGCTTCCTGCTGGGTATGGGCGAAGTTATCTTTATCCTGAAAGAAAATTTTTTAGGTTAATTGTCAAATTCTAGGAAAGATAACTATATCCTTCATTATTATCCAGTCTATGTATAAAGCCAAAGTTCAGGGTTTATCTCAAGTCCTTATTCAAGTAGTCTTTGAGACTGGATCATCTCAGCTAGACATCTCAAAATTGCTCTGATCACCTTGTAGTTCAAAGCTGATCTATAGATGATGTTTGTCAGTTCAGTGATATTATTATTGTCCACGTGGAATTGTTGTTGTTGTGTTTGTTGTTGTGGGGCCCCATCTTCTTCCTGGAGATTTCAGTTGATGTTAGGCCTGGCCATGATTTCCTGCAGAAAACTGATAAGAGACTCGAACACAAAGACATATATATGCAGCTAATTGAAGCCTTTTTTCTAGAATTAGTTAGTACTCTATATGACCATTCATATCTTAACAAAGTTTAAAATGTATATATATATATATATATATATATATATATATATATATATATCAATCTTGTAAATTTTGATATAAAATTTATACTTTAAGAAAAGTTTAAAGAATCAGAATAGAATCATAGAGTTGAGATTAGTAATAGAATAGTCCCTTAATTAATTTGGCTTTTGTCCTGTCCCATAGCAGAAAATGGCTCTTTCTGGCATGATACAGGGAGTTTGCATTTTCCTTTTAACAACATGCTTGAGTTTAAAGAAGGAGAGAGCCATTCTCCAACTCCAAAGTCAGCTTTAAATTTTAATTGAACTAGGACTGTTAGAAGACCAATAGTGTTAAATATTTAGAGAAAAGCAGAAACAAACATTTAAGAAGACATAAAATTTTTTAGATAATATATACCCATATGCCGTTTCACTCTGTTTCCTGGGATAGATGATTTGTCCCTTTTCTTCAGTTGTCTCATTTGTCTTGTGTTCTTCATATTCCCTAACCTTCATTCTCCTAAAAGACAAAAACAAAAACCTTCCCCCAAGACTAATTTTGGGGATGTTCCTTTTTGGCAAGTTATTATCTGATTAAATGAAAAGACATGTGTTACAGGTACAAGTTAGTTTAAATTGGATGTTCATTGATGAACTATCACCTCCTCTAATTAAGAGGTTTCTCCTGTTCAAATCGAACCTTTATCAATTTTGATGGTACCCACAGCTTATCTTCTCCTGTAGAAACAAAAGCAAAACCTCGTCCCCAACGTAATACATACCCTGGCTTCCATTCTGAGGTCAGCACATCCTTAAAGTATATAGGATGATTTAATTCTGTAGTTTTTTCTATTACCCAATGTCTCTCTGCAGCTGTTGTTCCTTTCTCATTGGCATTCAGAAAATTCAAAGTTAATAGAGCATTATGCAGTCTATTTCTGGGGGGTTTTGTTACTCCTTTCTGTTTATTTAGCATATCCTTTAGAGTTCTGTTTGATCTTTCTATAACTGCTTGACCTGTAGGATTATGTGGTATACCTGTAATATGCTTTATATTGTAATAAGCAAAAAACTGTTTCATTTTAACAGAGATATATGATGGAGCATTGTCAGTTTTGATTTGTGCAGGTATACCCATGATGGCCATAACTTCTAGCAAATGAGTGATTACAGAATCAGCTTTTTCAGAACTCAAAGCAGTTGCCCATTGAAATCCTGAATAAGTATCAATGGTGTGGTGTACATATTTCAATTTTCCAAATTCTGCAAAGTGAAACACATCCATCTGCCAGATTTCATTCCTCTGAGTACCCTTTGGGTTACATCCTGCTGGTAATGGCGTTTGATTATAGAAAGAACAAGTAGGACATTTCTTTACTATTTCTTTGGCTTGTTGCCAGGTTATGGAAAAATCCTTTTTTAAACCTTTACTATTGACGTGATGTTTTTTATGAAAGTCTGAGGCCTCCAGCACATTTCCTATCAATAATTTATCAATCTCATCATTGCCTTGTGCTAGAGGGCCTGGCAGACCAGTATGAGATCGGATGTGAGTTATATATAAAGGATGACTCCTTTTCCTGATTGTATCTTGTAATTGAATAAATAGTGAAGTTAATTCTGAAGCATCAGGGATAAATTCTGCAGTCTCAATATGTAATACCACTCTTTCAGCATACGGAGAGTCAGTTACTATGTTGAGAGGTTCTGAAAAATCCATTAATACCAACAGAATAGCATACAATTCTGATTTTTGCACTGAATTATAAGGACTTTGTACCACTTTACTTAAATTTTCTGATTTGTAACCTGCCTTTCCTTGTTTGTTGGCATCTGTATAAAATGTATGAACTCCAGATATGGGTTTTTGCCGTACAATTCGAGGCAAGATCCAATCAGCTCTCTTTATAAAATCAATTCTGTTGCTTTTGGGATATTTGCTGTTAATTTCTCCCAAAAAATTACTGCAAGCTCTTTGCCAAGGTTCACTTTCTGTCCATAATTTTTCAATGTCCTCCTTAGTTAAAGGTACGACAATTTCTGCTGGGTCTATTCCTGCTAACTGACGAAGTCTCAATTTTCCTTTCCAAATCAAGTCAGAGATTTTTTCCCCATAAGTTTTTAATTTTTTATTTGGTTTATTTGGTAAAAATATCCATTCCAATATAATATCTTCCCTCTGCATTAATATTCCAGTAGGGGAATGCCTAGAAGGTAAAATAACCAAAATGCAATCCAGCTTTGGATCAATACGATCCACGTGCCCTTCATGTACTTTCTTTTCTACCAAGGCCAATTCTTTCTCAGCTTCAGGTGATAATTCTCTTGGACTATTTAAGTCCTTGTCACCTTCTAAGGTTTTGAACAAATTAGTCAGTTCATCATTTTTTACCCCAACAATAGTTCGTAGATGAGAAATATCTCCAAATAATCTTTGAAAGTCATTAAGAGTCTGTAGTCTATCTCTCCGAATTTGCACCTTTTGGGGTCTAATTTTTTGTAGCTCTATTTTATATCCTAAATAATTAATAGAATCTCCTCTTTGTATTTTTTCAGGAACAATTTGTAATCCCCAGCAAGGCAAAATTTTCTTTACTTCTTCAAACATTCTTTCTAAAGTATCTGCATTTGAGTCAGCTAATAAAATATCATCCATATAATGATAAATTATAGATTTAGGAAATTTTTTACGTATCACTTCCAATGGCTGTTGTACAAAATATTGGCACAGAGTTGGGCTATTTAACATTCCCTGTGGGAGGACCCTCCATTGAAATCTTTTAACCGGTTGAGAATTATTATAAGTAGGCACTGTGAAAGCAAATCTTTCTTTGTCTTTTTCTTGTAAGGGTATTGAAAAGAAACAGTCTTTTAAATCAATAACTATGAGAGGCCATCCTTTTGGTAACAGAGTAGGCAAAGGAATTCCAGATTGTAGAGAGCCCATCGGCTGAATTACTTTGTTAATTGCTCTAAGGTCTGTTACCATTCTCCATTTACCAGATTTCTTTTTAATAACAAATACAGGAGAATTCCAAGGGCTGGTTGACTGTTCAATATGCTGAGCATTTAACTGTTCTTCTACCAGCTCTTCTAAAGCCTGGAGTTTCTCTGTTGTTAAAGGCCATTGCTGAACCCATACAGGCTTGTCTGTTAACCATTTTAAAGGTAGAGCTGTTGGTATTTTTGGAAGATTATCAGTTGTTGTGCCCTGTTCCTGTATAATATGGATGGCTGGTGACCACTCAAAATAATGCCTTCTAATATTTCTCTCAGAAACATGTGCTAGTTTATGATTTGTTTCTGAGATTGGAGGGATTTTAATCTGAGTATTCCATTGTTGCAACAAGTCTCGACCCCACAGGTTCATAGCTATGTTAGCGACATATGGTTTTAATTTTCCTCTCTGTCCTTCTGGACCTATACATTCCAGCCATCTTGCACTCTGTTTCACTCCAGATAATGTCCCAATTCCTAACAGTTGAACGTTTACCTCTTGAAGAGGCCAAGCTGGATGCCAAAATTCTGGTGCAATTATGGTAATGTCCGCACCTGTGTCTACCAGACCAGACAACAAAACACCATTTATTTTTATCGTTAATTTTGGTCTCTGTTCATTAATAGAAGTTTGCCGAAAAATTTTCTTTATGTTTTCTCCTGAATTTTCTATTCTCTCTTTTTCATCATCCTGACCAGCATGATTTATTCCAATAGTCATTTGGTTATTTAATCGCTCAGAGCAGGGATTTCCTCTACAGCTGCAGGAAAGTTTTGAACTGGTTTTGCTATGGGGGCCTGCATGAGGCCCCTCCGGGAGTTTCCCGAAAACTGAGGCAAAGGATTACCCTGTCTGTCCTTTGTTGATCTACATTCGTTGGTCCAGTGTTTTCCCTTACCACACCTTCTGCATACTCCAGAAGGAAGGGGCATTCTGTTGCCATTGTTCCTTGAAGAAACATTGCTTCTAGGAATGACCTGTTTACAGTCCCTTTTAAAATGTCCTTGCTTTCCACACCCAAAACATCTAACAATCCTCAAACCTTTTGAAATTACTTCTCCTACCCACGTATCATCATGCTCATCAGCCTCAACATTAATTGTTTCTCTAATCCAATCTTCCAAAGGTGCAGATCTTGCCCTTAACGGCCTTATTATTCTTTTGCATGCTGCATTCGCATTCTCAAATGCCAAAGCTTCAATTATTTCCTTACTAGCTTCTGATCCTGAGACCATTCTGTTTACTGCTGAAGCCAGTCTTTCTAAAAAATCTGTGAAAGATTCTTTTTGGCCTTGCATAACCTTTGTGAATGACTCAGGTTTTTTTCCTGGTTCATCAACTCTGTCCCATGCATTCAAGGCTGCCATTCGACATAAAATTACGGTTTGAACATCATATAAACATTGTGTTTGTATTGAAGCATATTGGCCTTCTCCAATAAGCTGATCCTGACAAACTTGTATTCCTTTATCCCTCCATTGTGTTTCTACGTTTCTAGCTTCCTCCTTAAACCACGTTAGAAATTGAATTCTCTGGCTGGGTTCCAGAACAGCTTGTGCAAGGTCCCGCCAGTCCTGTGGTATAATCCTATTATATGTTGACCAAGAGTTTAACATTTGCTTTACATATGGGGAATGTATGCCATAAGATACTATTGCCTCCTTAAACCTTTTAAAATCCATCAGTTCAATTGGAGCCCAGATATTTTGTGTAGCCATTTGATCAGGCATCTGCTGTACGGTTACAGGATAAATTAAGGGTGACTGTGTGAAAACAGGCTTTCTTTCTGTAACCTTATGATCCAAACTTGAACCAACTTCACTGTTAAAATTAACAGGTTTTTCTAAAGCTGTTATCCTGGCACTTAAATCGACTATCTTTTTAAATAGTAAAATGAGAATAAGCATGGTGATAAACTGCATAATTCCCATAATACTAATCTTTTCATATAGTTGTTCCATTGTCAGACTGCCTAAAATTTCAAAAACCCAATTTTCTTCCAATGTACACAGAAAACCCATTTTTTTTTAAATGTGGAAAAAATTTGTCTTTTAAATAGTTTCCTTTATGACTTACCAAATCTGCGTAGAACAGTAGAAATCCGAGTGAATTTCAAAAGAGCCACCTAGTGTCCTAGGTGTGAATCCAGAGAGAGAGAGAGAGAGAGAGAGAGAGAGACAGAGAGAGAGAGACAGAGAGAAACAGAGACAGAGAGAAAGCAAGAGAGAAAGCAAAAGCGAAAGTGAAAGTGAAAGTGAAAGCGAAGGGGTAGCCGGCTAAAGCTTAAAGCCAGCCACTTGTTCCCTCTTGAGCCAAGTCAAGGCTTGGCTTTACAGGCAGGGGCCCTGTTTAGCAGGGCAGGCCTGAGCTGTTTGTAGCACTGGCTTTAAGCAAGCAGCTCACAGTCCAGCCTGAGCCCAAGCAGACCTGGGCCGGGGCTAGGGAGCCAGCTGCTCCGGCTAGGGAGCCGGCCCCAAGCAGTTTTTAATGGATTCTTGTCACGTTGGGTGCCAGATGTAGATGTAACCAATCGTCTTTTTAAAATAAGAAACACAGAGCCAATGTAAAAAAGAAAGCTGAGAGGTCAGAGCTCAGAGATAAAATCTTACCTCCTGCAGTGCTCCTAGCTTCCCCGAGAGAGGGAGGTACTTCCTGTGTCCCTGTTTAAATAATCTTTCTGTTCTGCCTTCTCATTGGTTGTAAACCCAACCACATGACTGCCTCATCACTGCCTGTAAGTACCGCCCTCCAGGTCTTAAAGGCGTATGTCTCCAATACTGGCTGTATCCCTGAACACACAGAAATCTACCTAGCTCTTCTAACCACCACGCTCTTACTATGGCTCTAATAGCTCTGACCCCAGGGCAACTTTATTTATTAACATAAAATTAAAATCGCATTTCAGTACAAATAAAATATCACCACACGTCTGCACACGAAGAAGCGTGTGGCTTCTAACTAGCATTTAGCCAGTGAAAATTTGACATTTAACTTCTGTGTCATTCCATCTGTTGTCATTTCCAAGTGGCATGTGAGGTTAAAGAAAATGACTGATTTGACAGTTCACTAAAATTTACCAATTGCCTAAATATTAGCTGTTAATTCTCATTAGTAAATAAATGTTGATGCTTCTGTGTATCTCCTGTGTGTTATGTTTCATGTGTGTATGTGTGTGTTTTATGTGTTAGTGGGTGCCTCTGTGAAGGGCTTTTGGGCCTTACCTTCCAACTTATTTGAGACAGACTCTCTTCTATGATTTGAACCCCAGATGAGGTGGCTCAGAAGCTCACAGAGATCCTCTTGTCTTCATTCTCCAAACTCTTAGGAGCTCATATGGCAGATGTCTCTGCTGCTGGATCTGCCTTTCATTTTTATTTCACTTTATTTTATTTCATGTGTCTGTGCTTGAGTGTATATATGTGTACATATGTGAAGAAGCTCCTACATGTGAGAAGGGGCATCAGATCCCCGGGATCTGGAATCTCAAGCTCTTATGAGCTGTTCCATCTGAGCTTGGGAGTGAACCTTGGTCATCTGCAAAAGTGGGAAAGGCTCTTAACCACTGAGCCATCACTGCAGCCCTTGGAAATGTGTTTTAATGTTGTGCTTTAGATACAAACTCGGGTCATCAGATTTCTGCATCAAACACTATTATCCATTGAAATATTGTCCCATCTCTTGAATGCTTCCCCTTTGATATGTTAATAGGCACCTCAGGTAGACATTTTTCCTGAGTGTCTTTGCATCCTAACAGTTTTGAGTTGTGGATACTATCTAGGATACAAGGTGATAGGGAAAGTCCCTCTTGGGGCAAGGCCATGCAGCTTGCCTCTACTTGAATAGCAATGGAGCTCTGTTCCTTCTGCATGCCTCTCTGCCATATGCTTTGTGCCCAAAAGACTGACAGAAAAGTTCCCATTCTAATTCCTAATTGCTTCCTTGTGCAATTAGGTGCTCATTTCGTTTTCTTTTGTGACATGACCAAGGTGTTTGAAAGTTACTTCAGATCCTTGTGGAGATGCTGTCAGAGTTGCTCATTTTGTTTTCTTTTGTGACATGACCAAGGTGTTTAAAAGTTACTTCAGATCCTTGTGGAGATGCTGTCATCATGGGTCTAGAAGTGAGTTGAAAATCACCAGTCTTCTGGGAAAGAATACCAAGAGATTATGAACCTTTAAATCGGGGAAAGTGTCCCATCCCAGTTATAGCAGAGTCTCACTTCTCATGGCAACACCTACCATCGTGGTGTCACTGAGCACTGAGGTGAGTGACCAGAGAATAGGAGTAGCAAGAACTAAAGACATTAGAAGCACTCCTTGGAGAAGCCATGCTTTCGCTATTGGATAAGTTTTATTTTCTAGCTAAGTACCTATCTTAATTGTGCTTGTACTTAAGAAGTCTTTGTTAAAATAATCTTTTAACAGCTCTGCTGAAAGGAAAGAGAGAAAGAGGTGAGAAAGGAAAGAAGATAGAATCAAAGGAAGAAAGGAGGGAAGGAAGGAAGAAAAGAAAGAAAGAAGGAAGGAAGTTAAGATATAAAGGAATAGGTGGGGTAGGGTAAACTCTGGTGTTGGTATAAGAACAGGGAATTTGAATAGGTTTTTAGATGAAATTTGGGCTATTTCTGTCTCAGAGCAGAGTCAATTGTCCTTAGTCCTCCCTAAGGTGTGTGAACCCTGCTCCTCCCATGAGTCTCTCATAGTAGAAATATCTTAGTAAAGTATCTCCTATTGATATCACCTCATTTCATCTGTCTAGCTTCGCTTGGTCGCCTTTGTCTCTGTCTATCCTCTGTGGCTCTGGCTCCATCTCCCTCATCTTCTCTCTATCTCTACGTGTCTCTTCCTAAGTTTTAGATTTAAAGAGAAGATTTATTTGTATTCTTCTTTTTGTTTACTGATAATATTGGGGAATCCCAACCAGGGCATTTTGCCAACTGGACAAGCCATGGGCTACATCCCCATCTCATTATAAATAGCTTGAAGTACTTTTAATCTTTTCATTTCTATTATGAATCAATTTATGTATTTCTGGAAAATGCTATAATCTATTTTTTATATCTGAATAGATAGATTATAGGAATGGGTGGAATATTGTTACTGGTAGTTGAAATTTTTATCAATGATAGAATTATAGGGTGACTATTCTACTAGGAAAGATGAATTTTATGGAAGCTTGAAAATTAAGAGTTAAAAATGGAATTAATTACAAGTAAGGAATACATGCATACTAGGAATAGTATTTATTTCTTGGTATTTTAGCTATTCTTAAAAATGAAACTTGTTTTCCTGATTCTATATCTATGTTTCACTAAATATACCCCCAAACTGGTTGTTATGTGGTTCCAGCTCACATGCTTTCTGCAAGAACATAATGATAAAGTACTCTTGTCATGTGAAGAATTAGGCCGGTTCTCTTCTGGAAAATACACACAGGTATGTTTGACTTTCTTTATTTTTCTTGTCTTGTCACTGTCTAGAGTTTCAAAGCTGTCATATATCTCCTCATGTCATGTAATTCTGTGAATAAGTTAATCTCAGACCAAAATAACAGCATAAAAATTCTGTCATATTATATATACCTATCTAATACTCTTCTAACTCTTGCTTGTAGACAAAATACAAGTTTATCAATGACTCTAAGCTTTATAACACTAACCTATGTGTCCAAGTCAGTGTCATCTTAATTGACTCATCCCCTTAGCTCTATAGCACACATTGCAAGAATTTCTCATTTATTGACCACAGTGCCCTTACTTTTTAAATTAGAATCAAGTTTTAACTACAAACATTTATCATATTAACCATTGTCAGTGTATAGTGCAGTCATGTGAAAAATGATCCTATTGATATGCAGCTGATTTCCAGAACATTTCATTACAAACCAAAAATTCTGTGCCCAAGGAACAAACACTCATCACCTTCTCTTTGCATCCCTGTCAATCATCACTCTATTGTCTTTTAAATTTTCATTACATGATTCACAGACTGTTGGGAAGGAATGTACACATCACACAGCATGCATGTGTGGAGGTTAGAAGATGTTTGGGGAGCTGGTTCTCTCCTTTCATTGTGTAGTTTAATTTTTAAATATTTTAATTAACAAACATAGTACTTGATGTCATTATGGCATTTTCAAGCAAGTTTATTGACTATCCTCTTCCACTTTCCTTGTCCATTTTCCCCAAATCCACTGGCACTTCTCTATAAATTTATAATTCTTTTCACTTTAATGACACATTTGTCCTATTTCCTCCCCCTTGACTTCTCAATACCACTTCTGCATCTTTTGACCTCCTTTCTGGAAGCATATCCTATAATCACATACTCTCAACACTTCCGCACACATGGGCATTGTTATCCATGTCGCTCTTTGAGAAAGAACATGTGGTTTTTGTTTTCCTGTGTCTTTGTCACCTTCTTGACTTCTTTGTAAGTTTTTCCTGAGTATTTCATGATTTCATTCTCCTTTACAGATGAACAAAATGTGTATATAGGAAACTTCCATTATCTACTGATGAATTTCTGGATGGACATAATTTCCTTGTTATTGTGAATAATTCAACAGTTTACATGGATTTACAAACTTCTCTTGGGCAGGACATAGAATCCTTCGGGTACATGCCCCAAAATTATACAACTATGTTACCTAGTAATTCTATTTTAGTATATTGAGAAAGCTAATAACTGTTTATATTGTATGTGATGCAAATGGATATACATTTTATGCAAAACCATTCATGGTCAGAAGGTCTGACCATTGAGTCAAAAAAAACATTTACAAAAGAAGTGACTGTATCTTCCTGAGATTCTTCCTGAGAACAGTTGAGACTCTGGAGAGAAATGGTATGGAATGTCAAATCCCTCATTTATCCCTCTTACTCAACACTGGCCACTCTCTGTGGGGCTTTGTATCTGCTCATGTCCCCTGATCCTTGCACAGCATTGGTCATTATTAATAACAACAGTTGATGACCCAACACATGGGAGATGCAGTAACACTCCAATTGGAACTTGGTAATGATGTGCAAATTTTGTTGAAGAAAACCAAGACTAATTTGTAAGTCTTCTACAACATTCTACTTTCCTATAGAGCAGAAACAAGGGTTCTTATTTCACCTATGGTAGGCAGCTTTAACTCCTGCTTTTATTTATGTTAATTTGTTTTGATTAATAACTGTTTATATTGTATGTGATGATAGCTTGTTTCAACTTTGATTGACAGCACCTCATTTTATTTCCTTAATTATTGGTGATGTTGGGCCTCATTTTGCATACATTTTTAACATTTCTGGATTGTTTATAGGAAATTTATCCAGGTTTGGAACCCACTTCTCATTTGTTTTATATTTAAGATTTTTCAAACTTAGTTTTAAATATTCTTTTTAGGGTAGATAGATGAGTCAGTCTTTCAAAGTGCATACTGCTCTTACTTTGAATTTGAGTCCAATTACTAGCTCCTACCACTGGCTCACAACCATCTACAAATCCATCTGCCTGAGAGTCCATGCTTCAGGCCGCTACTGGGATTCATATTCATAGGCAGCCACCCCAGTACACACACAATTAACACTAAAATATATCTTAAAAGAAATTATTCTTTATATTCTGAATATTTAATCCCTCATTCCAAATATGATTTTCACACATTTTCTCTTGTTTTTCACAATGAATTTTGAGTTTTGGTCATGTGAATTTCAGAAATTATGGGATGTTTTAAAAATTCTTTCTTTGAAAATTGACCCTAAATCACTGTGTTTAGTCAAAAACAAAGAAAACATTAGTTCCTGGGGAAGGATTATTTGAGACAGTTTCACTTTGTGTAGCACTGGCTATCTTCGAAGTCACTCTGTAGATCAGGTGAGCCTCAAATTCACATATATGTCTGCCTCTATTTATTGCTGTTTTGAAGGTCATGTGGCACCTGGTCCTGTGAAAACATTAATCTTCAGTAAACATATTCAAAACTTCCCATTTAAAGAGTGAAGATATGTCCTTCAATAAAGAACAAAGTTTTAGAAAATCTTCTTTAATGAGAGAGCTATGTAACTACAGCAAACTGATAAATATATTATTTAAGCTAACATGATGACATAATGCACATCCATAGTATATTACCAGGGTCTGTTGACCATAATAAACTTATTTACATTTTTAATAGGAGTGAAAATGGCTTCTGACAACTTGGCAATGGGAATTTTCCTCTTTTCCCAGATTACAGTGGGAGTGCTTGGAAATTCCTCAATACTATTTTATTACCTCATTTTGATACTCACTGGAAGGCATTTAATGCCAAAAGATCTGATTATAGAGCACTTGACTTTAGCCAATGGCTTGTCTCTCATCTCAAGAGGCATTCCACGGACAATGTCAGATTTTGGATTCAAGTATTTCCTAGATGATGTTGGATGTAAATTGATAGTATATATTTACCGCATAACAAGGGGGATGTGCCTGTATGCCATGTGCCTACTGAGTTGCTTCCAAGCGATCACAATCAACCCAAGCAACTCCAGGTGGATGACTCTTAAACACAGAGTGACCAAGTACATTGGTCCCTCCTGCTCACTAGGCTGGATTGTGCACCTGATTCTAAACATCTTGACTCCAGCAAGAGTGCCAGGGCCCATTTACAACAAAAATGCAACTAGCAGGATGAAATATGGATACTGCTCATGGTTTGCCTCTGGCAATGTGGCAACTGCACTGTACATGTTCTTACTGTGCTTCTCTGATGGCCTGTGTTTGGGTCTCATGGCCTGCTCAAGTGTCTCCATGGTGAGTCTCCTCTACAGACATAAGAGACAAGTCAAGTACATTCACAGTGCTCAAAACTTTCTGAAAGTCTCACCTGAGGACAGAGCTGCTCAAACTATCCTCCCCCTGGTGTGCATATTTGTCATCTCTTACTTATTCTCATCCATTGTGGTCATCTTTGCAACCTATTCCAAAGGTCCAACACTATGGGGAGTAAGTGTATTTCTATTTCTAGAAATATGCTTTCCCATAGTTTGCCCCTTTGTTCTCATCAGCAATATCAAGTCTAGTTCCAGCATATTTTTACCCTGCTGTAGTAGGAAAAAGTTTCTTCCAAGTTCAACATGAGCCCTGCTCATCTGCCATTGCTTATGTATTGGCATATTATTTTATCTTTTGTAGATTGCTAAGACTCTAGTTTGAAAATATTGAGCATACTCCTGTATCCATCTCCTTCAGCAAATCCTACTGGTGTGTGCCACAACAACTAGCAATAAAACTCAAGGCCATGTGTATGAAAGACTTCAACATAAAATCAGATACAGTGAACACTGAAAATGAGGAATAGCATTAAACTCATTGACACAGGGACAACATCCTGAACAGAACAGGGAGAGTGCAAGCAGTAAGATCAACAATTAATAAATGGGACCTCTTGGATGTGAAAACTTTTTTAAGACAAAGGATGCCACAATAGGACAAAATGACAGCCCGCAGAATGGGAAAAGATTTTTCACCATTCTACATCTGATAAAGGGCTAATATTCAAAATATATAAGTAACTCAAGAAACTATACATGAATAAACCAAATAATCTAATTTAAAAATAAGGTACAGATCTAAACAGAGAATTCTCAATAGAGGAGTTTGAAATGGCTAAGAAACACTTAAAGAAATGTTCAACATCCTTAGCCATATTTGAAATGGAAGTCAAAACTACTTTGAGATTCCATCTTATACCTGTCAGAATGGCTAAAATCAAAAACACAAGTGACATCTCATGCTTGTAAGGATGTGGAGCAAGGGGAACACTCCTCCATTGCTGATGGGGGTGCAAACTTCTAGAGTCACTATGGAAATCAGTGTTGCAATTCCTCAAATAACTTATAATGGATCCACCTCAAGATGCAGCAGTACCACTCTTGGGCATATAACCAAACCATGCTCCATTCTACCAAAAAGACATTTGATCAAGTATTTTCATAGTAACTTTATTCATAATAACCAGAAACTAGAAATGACCTAGATGACCCCCAACTGTAGAAAGGATAAAGAAAATGCAATACATTTTAATGGAGTGGTATCAGTGGTTTAAAAAATGGTGTCATGAAATTTGCAAGCAAATGGATAGAACTTAAATAATCATCTTGAGTGACAAAACCAGTTGAAGAATATTTATTTAACCATGCAAAGATGTGTTGCATTTTTTATGTTGCAGAATATTTGTTTAACTATGTAAAGATGTATTGCATTTTCTTAATTATGTAAAGATATGTTGCTGTTTAACTTGCCTGCCTAAGCGACCTGATTTGTCTAATAACAAACTGAATATCCAAGAGTTGGGAGGAGGTATAGGCAGAATTTCTGAGCAGGGAGCATAAGTAGAAAAAGGAATTTAGGTTCCAGAGTGTGAGAAAAAGAAAAGAAAAAAAGAGATGACAGAGATGCCGAAATCGAGCCAGCCAGACATAGAGGTAAGAGGAAAATAGGACATACAGAATGAAAGAAAGGTAAAAAGCCCAAAGCAAAATTTAAAGAATAGATACAGCTTAAATTAATTTAAAAGAGTTAGTGAGATAAGCCTAAGCTAAGACAGAACGTTCATAATTAATAAGTCTTTGTGTCTTTGTTGGGAAGCTGGTTGGCAGCTCAAAGAAAACACCAACTCCAGTAACCCATAGGCAGAGAGTCAAACATGGTATGTGTTCATTGAAAAGTGGATAATAACTGTAAAGTAAAGGATAACCATGATACAATCCATAGACCCAGAAATGCTAAGGAACAAAGAGGGCTCAAGTGGAGATGCATGGATCTCCTTGGAATGGGAAATAAAATAGATTTTTCAGGTGGCATGAGGGTGGGTAGGGATGGGAATTGGTGGTGGCAGGTGTAGGTGGAGAGATGGAGGGAAAGAATATGAGGAGAAATGACTGAAATTAGCATTTGGTGAGCAATGTGGATACCTAGTGCAGTGGAAACTTCCTGCAATACACAAAGGTAACCCTAATGAGGACTCTTACTAATGGAGAATATGAAGGCTGAACTATCCATCTTTAACTAAGCTAGGAGTTCCCCAAGATCTGAGGAGAGGGACAAAAAGGAATTGTGGAAAACAGAGGGGTCAAAGACACTGGGAGTGCATGGCCTGAGAAATCAACTAAGCAAAGCTCATGGTAGCTCACAGACACTGAAGCTGCAATTGCAGAGCCTGCATGGGTCTGGGTTAGGTCCTCTACATATATCGTATGGTTGTCAGCTTGGGGTTTTGAGCGTCTTCTGACAGTGGGACGTTGATAGCTCTGACTCTTTTGCCTACTCTTGGGCCCGTTTTCAATCCTTGCCCATCCTTGATGTGAGGGCTTGTGCTTGGACTTATTGTGTCTTATTGTGCTGTATTCAGTTGATGTTACTGGGATGTACTCTATAATAGAAGAATAAGTATGAATTTTTTAAAAAAGAAAGGAAATATTGAGCACCCTAAAACTGACCCTGTGCCATATGGTGTTATCATTACACATCTTATTATAACATTTTTCTTATGTAATATACTATACAATAATGAGAATTTTCAAATATGTAGAATCATCATATTTTACAAATTATTATGTGACAATAGTCAAAGTATACATGGACATGAGGTTATAAATAAATCTAAGAGACCAGAAATTACCTTCACACTTAAGAAAGACTTCTGCTCAGGTGTGTGTGAGTGTGTGCAGAGGTTAGAGGGTCATATTTCTATTTTATCTGTATGGGTATTTTTCCTGCATGGATGTCTGTACACCACATGCATCAAGTACCTGGAGAGGTCAGAAGGACATTGGACCCCTTAGGACTGGAGTTACACATGGTTTTGAGCCATCATTGAGTGCTATAAATAAAGCCTGAATCCGCTGGAGGAGCAAGTGGTGCTCTTAACCACCAAGCCATTTCTGCAGCCCCAATATGTTTGTTTATATCTTAAATGTTCTTATTTTGTGTAGGTGTGTGTACCTCTGTGTATGTATGTGTGCCACATGCATGTCATGCCTGCTGTCTGTAGAGGTGATTTGAATGCTCTGCTACTGGAGTTACAGGCAGTTGTGAGAGACTCAAGGTGACTGCTGGGAACTGAACTCAGTTCCTCTGGAAGTTCAGTAAGAGCTTTACCCACCGAGCCAGCTGTCCAGTGTCAGACTATGGTTTATTGCTTCTCATATGCCGACATTACAATCCCTCACGTGTCATCACTGGTCTAAAAATACTGCAGAAAATGGATGGAAACAGAATGAACCTTGATAAAATACCCAATATGGCAAATACTACATTTTCTTTCATGTGAAACCAAGGAACAAAAAGGAATCAGAATAAAATATGAACTACTGAGAAGAGGAGAAGAACAAGAGAGAAGAAAAGGGGGAAATAGATGAGACAATGAAGGATAAATATGATACAAGCACAAAATATGCATGTATGAAAGTATCACAATGCAATACTCTACTGTGTACTATTAATATGTGGTTAAAATAAAGAAGTTATCAAAACCTACCACCATAGCCCTGTGGACTATTTGGTTCATTTTACTCACATCCATTCTCCATGAATCCAGCTGCTACATGTCAGGTTCTGTAACATTCACTCTCTAGAAGATTCATCACATGTTAAAGTTGTGTATAATTTTATTCTTCACATATATTTATTTCTTCAAAAAGTATACCTCTGGACTTCTGCTTTCTCATGAGGAGATACATTACTAACATAACTAATCTAGAATAACTTTTCCTAGGAGAAAATGTCGCTTTTTCTTCAGAGAAATGGGTCTAGTCTGGAGTCTTCTGTTCCCTAGAGAATGTACGCCCCCCAAATTCAAGTCCTTTCTACCTCGGAATAAAAGCTCCATTTTCTCCGTGGTTTGTGTGGAGGGCTACATGTTAACACATGGAATTTGTGGGGGCCCTTTAATCCTGACTTTAGCACCATTATTGACAGGCATTGACATATTATTTCTAAATAACAGTGACACACAAAGCCATGATTACCCGCCTTGATTCTGTTTAGACAGTCTGTTTCTACACTTTTAAGTTTATTTCATTCAGATATCTCATCTTCAGTTTTATTTACACTTGCAAATTTCACAAAACAGGACAATTTTCCTTATTTGTGTTTGTAGGAAATTGACCATTTTTAAATCTTCTCTGATTTAATTATTTGGCTTTTGTCTAATGCATTATCTGTGAACTTCCTCTGCATATTACAGAAATCATCACTTGGTCCTCCAGCTCTAATATATCTGGGAATTTCATCCTCATTTTGTGTTTCCTCTGGGCAGTAGTTTGTATTATCTTATTACTGTATCTTATTTCTATAAAATACAATTTGTATGTGAATATGCTCTAAAGAAGGAAGGTTGCTAGCTGTTGCAGTTAATCTTAACTTAGGTTTCTCATGAAAGTAATTTGTTTTTTTCTGCCACAAATGGAACCATTATGATAAAATGTTAAAGGTGATAAGAGATTAGATAATATTGTAACATAGATATAAGTAATCCAGGTTTCATAATACAACTGGGTTTTTATGAGGTAATGTGTATTTCAGGTAGAATTGTCTAGTAAGTCCTCTGAATGTTTCATTGTGGTTATCCTATATAGAGTATTATGCTCATTTCAGAAGCCACAGGTTGACCACTAAAACACCAGTCTGAGATGCCTCTCTGTGAGTTTTTTTTGGGGGGAGGAGTGTCCTGGAGAACCCCAAACAACACGTTGCTCTTGGTTACCACCAAAAACTTTATAGCAAGAACTTTTTCCTGAAGATACCACACACTTTGGATGTGAACATGAGAAATCAAGTTCAAATTGACCAAGATGTTTCATCCTTGCTGGGTACATTTCTTAGTACCTGAGATGCATTCGGGCTGTTGGAGGAAGAAAGTCACCAATAGTCTTATCCAGCTGTGAAGACTGTAAACTAAAACAATGATCAGCAAAGTAAGGTACTCCATGGATACATTGGTGGCACAATTATTATTAGAGTAACCAGGTGCTTTCTCATTGGACTTAGGGCTTGCTCTACAGCAGAGCTTCTCAAACTGTGGTTCGTGACCATCAAAAAACACATATTCCAATGTATTAGGAACTGAGATACCACTCTGTCGAAAATTATAGTTATGAAGCAGCAACAAAAATAAATTTATGGTTGGGGATTTCTAAGACCATCTTAAAATGTGTTTTTTTGTGCTCATCACAGGTTGAGAACCGTTGTTCTGGGGGAAGCCTGGCAATGCAAATTGGGCCTGGAATCCAATGCAGGGGACCTCATAACCCTATGGATAAAAAGAATGCCACTATTTTGCTAAAAGGAATTAGAGTCAAATTACCCTCTATATTCTTATGCCTGTAGCCATAGATTAGTGCAACACTAAAAACTCATCAGACAAGTTTCTCTGTTCTGTGAAGGTGGTTATCATACTGACCTAAATGCAGAGAAAAATGGTTCTAATATGCCAAGTCACAAATAAAATATCTGTATGATACCCTTCACTGGAGGGTTCAGGTAACATCATGGAAAAGGACATGGGAAGATCTTAAGAGCCTGATGCCATGGAGGATCCCAGAAAAGCAATACCTGCTGGCTATTACAGGACCACTGAACTCAAGAACTCTCAACAGCTGTGGTTGCCTGCATAAGAGAGACACAATCTGGCAATCATTTGCTTTATATCTAGTATTCACTTATGAGTGAGTACACACCATGTTTGTCCTTCTGGACTTGGCCCTCTGCATAAGCCAGACAGTTGTGTAGCTTGATCTGCTTAAGGGGCCCCCGGCAGTACGATCAGGATTCATCCCTGGTGCATGAGCTGGCTTATTGGAGACCACTACCTATGGTGGGACACCTTACACAGCTTTGAAGATGGGGGAGGGGCTTGGACAGTTCATTGCTTCTAGACAGGGAGAGTCAGTTTTCCTTAGGGTATATCCCCTACAAACCAAGTTCCAGTGGATGACCTCACACACCAGGGAGTATATGGACCCGCCTGTAGTTAATGTAACAGGCTCTGCTGACTCCCCATAGGAGGCCTTACCTTGTTGGAGGAGGCAGTGGAGGGTGGGTTGGTGAAGGCTGGAAGGGTGGGAGGAAGGAAAAGAGGGGAATCTGCGGTTGGTATGTAAAATAAATGAAAAATTCCTTAATTAAAAAAGGCATAGAATTAAGGGAGTCACCTTTCTAGCATGGGGGACGGTTTTGTTAAACTCCAACCCTAACTGAGGACATATGGCCCAGATATTAAATAAATAAATAAATAAATAAATAAATAAATAAATAAATAAATAAATAAATATTAAAGAAAAAAATAGTAACAAGAGTTATGGCTCAACATGTGGAAGGTGAAGTGTTGTGGGGGCCTGCATGAGGTTCCTCTGGGAGTTTCCCTAGGACAGAAGCAAACAATTACTTTTTCAGCTACAGGTGCAGTAACACTACAATGAAGGGGGTGGTGTGTAGGCCATGTGCCTACTGAGTTGCTTCCAAGCAATTACAATCAGTCCCAGCAACTCCAGGTGGACAAAACTTAAACACAAAGCCACCAAGTACATCGTTCTCTTGTGCTCACTCAGTTGGCTTGTGCACATGCTTTAAAACATTGTGAATCCTGCAAAAGTCAGGTCCTGTTTACAATAAAAATGTGACTAATGGGGTGATTCATGAGTGCTGCTCATAGTTTGCTTCAGGAAATGTGGCAACTGTATTATATATGTTCTTACTGTACTTCCCTGATGGCCTCTGTCTGGGTCACACAATCTGCTCAAGGGTCTGCATAGCGATTATCCTCTACATAGGTAAGAGACAAGTAAAGCATATTCACAGTGCTCAGCACTTAATAAAAGTCTCATTTGAGGACAGAGCCATCCTCCTGGTGTGCATATTTGTCATTTCTTACTCATTCTCTTCTTTTCTGTCATCTTTATGACCTACTCAAAAAAGTCCAACGCTAAGGGGAGTAAGTGTATTTCTATTTCTCAAAATATGCTTTTTCATATTTTACCCCATTGTTGTCATCACCAATATTAAATATAATTCCAGCATATTTTACCCTGATGTGGTAAGAGATAGCTTCTTCCAAGTTTGGCATGAGCCCTGCTCATCTGTCTTTACTTATATATTGGCATATTCTTTTATCAGATGCAAAATGCTAAGAATGCAGTTGCAAAGTATCAAGTATCCTGTAACTGACACTTGTGCCATGTAATGTGATATCTAGATATTTCATTATAATATTTTCTTACATAATTTACTATTCAGCAATGTAGAACCAGCAGCATATTATACAGTGATTATGTTATAATATGGATACTATATGTGAACATGAGAAAATGCATGTAAAAGAGCAAACATCATTGGAATATTCAGAAAAGATTTCCTGCTCATTTTTCAGGGAGAGGTGTTCTTATTTTACTTGTATGTGTATTTTTACTGCATATATGTCCATGCATCACATGTATAAAGTACCTGCAGAGGTCCTTAGCACTGGAGCTACATTTGGTTTTGAACCACCATTTAAAGCTCCTGGATACTCTTAACCACCAAGCAACTCTCCAGCCCCAAGATGTGTTGATCAGATTTTAAAATTTTTATTTCACATATGTGTGTGTGAGTGTGTGTGTGTGTGTGTGTGTGTGCGCACGCCTCAGAGTATGTATGTGCTCCTCCTTCACTGACTACTGCCCACAGAGGCAAGAAGAGATTGTTGGATCCTCTGGAAAAGGAGTAACATCCAGTTCTGAAACACTGGAACTCATTTCCTCTAGATCACTACATGGTTTTACCCACTGAGCCAGCTCTGCAGATGGCCTGAAAATGCTATAGGAAAATGGATAGAATTCACCTTAAAAAATTAGTCAGGGTTGGGTGGTAGTGTCACAGGCCTTTAATCCCAGGACTTGGGGAAGCTGAGGCAGGCAGATCTCTGAGTTTGAGGCTAGCATGGTCCACAGAGTGAGATCCAGGACAGACAGGACTGTTACATAGAGAAACCCTGCCCCCACAAAAACTCACAAAAAAGAAAGAAAATAGTAGTTAGCTTCACAAAGCCAAATAGTACACTTTCTTTCATGTGAAGTCCAAGAACTAAAAGGAATCAGAGTAAAATATGGACTACTGAGAAGAGAATAAGAACCAGAGAGGAGAAAAGAAAGAAGTAGATGAGACAACAAAGGGTAAATATAACACAAGCACATAACACACATGTATGAAAGAATCATGATGCAACACCATAGTATGTAGTATTAATACATGATTAAAACAAAATTAGATAAAACCTGACACTACAGCCTTGTGGTCCGCTTGGTTCATTTTCCTCATATGCCCATCTCCATGACGCTAGATGCTACATTTTATATGTTCCAACATCTGCTTTCTAAAGATTCCCCAAAATGTTTTGGTTGTGTGTAATTCAATTCTTTACATATATTCGTTTCTTCAAACAATAAAACTCTGGCCTCCTGCTTTTCCAGAGAAGTTACATTACTAACATAATGAATCTAAAATAACTTTTCCTAGGAGAAATTTTTCTGCAAAGAAGACATGGGTCTAATCTACTGTCTTCTGGTCCCCAGGGAGTGCACACCCCAATAACCCAAGTCCTTCGCAGTGGGGAATAAAAGTTCCATCTTCTCTATGTTGTTGGTTGTTACATGTTAACACATGGACTTGGTAGGGAGACCTTCAGTCCTGACTTTTGTGCCATTAATAACAGGCATTGATATATTATTTCAACATAACAATGACACCCTGAAACCATGAGTACCTCCTCGAGTGTTCTTAGAGTGTCTGAATCTACACTTTAAGTTTTTATTCAGATATCTCACCTTTAATTTCACTTCCATTTGCCCATTTAACAAAATAGGATATTTTCCCTTATTTATGTTTGTAGGAAACTAAGCACTTAAAATCTTTTCTGATGGCCGGGCGGTGGTGGCGCACGCCTTTAATCCCAGCACTCGGGAGGCAGAGCCAGGCGGATCTCTGTGAGTTCGAGGCCAGCCTGGGCTACCAAGTGAGCTCCAGGAAAGGCGCAAAGCTACACAGAGAAACCCTGTCTCAAAAAACCAAAAAAAAAAAATCTTTTCTGATTTAGTTCTCATTTTCTAGTCTAATGCAATATCTGGGAGCTTTATCTGCATTTCACAGAAATTGTCACTTGGTCCTCCAGTTCCAACACATCTGAGAATTTTATTCTCTTTTTGCTGTTTCTTCTGGTCAGTAGTTTCTCTTGTCTTATTACTGTATCTTATTGCATAAAGCACAATTTGGATGTGAACATGCTCTAAAGGAGGAAGTTTGGTAAATGCTGCATTGAATCTTGGCTTGGATTTTTCATGAGAGTATTTTGCTTTCTTCTACCACTCAAGGCACCATTGTTATTATTCTGAAAATGGGAAAGGAGTTACGAGATGAGATATATTGCTACATAGATCTCTGGATTTGATAATTCAAATGTGGTTACATGGTATGATACGGTTTCTAGTAGGAAATGTGTAGTAAGCTCTGTGTGACACATGGGGCAAACAGGACTAGCTAGGGATCTAAGGGCACTGCATTTAATAAAGCATCAAAGACATGCAATAAATGACACACATTTAAATTATATTTTAATAAGTTTACATTCCCATAAAACTACCCTCAACATCATCAGTATTAGACCTGACCATTACTCATACATGTACCTTGTGCATTAATATTTCTTTTGTGTCCACCAGAAAACGACTGCTTTTTTTCTACTGCATTTGACTCTTAATCCATAAAATTTTGTATGCTTGAAATCATGAAATGCTTTGTAATTTTCTTCTGAGTGCACTCAGAATTTTATCATGAAATTTATCAGTTATGCTTATATACACACTTAGTTCTTAATGCTGAGAAGTGTAGTCTACCATATTTTTAGTCATCCACCTGGTCATGAATATTTTGAGTCTTCAGTTTTCATTGATTGACAGTGTAACTACTGCAGGGGTTTAAGTACAATTCTTCATATAGATATGTTTGATTTCTCTTAGTACTTCTAAGAGCCAAAAGGGTATGGCCTCCCATGGGGAGTCAGCAAAATCTGGCACATTCAGCTGAGGCTGGTCCAAGCCCCTCCCCCTCTGCATCAAGGCTGTGCAAGGTGTCCTACCATAGACAACGGGCTGCAAAAAGTTGCATAGCTTTGTCTGTTTGTGGGGCCCCTGTGGGAATAAAATCTGTCCATGATACATGAACTGGCTCAATGATTAAGAGCACTTGCTGCTCTTTCAGAGAACCTGAGTTGGGTTTCTACACCCAAATTAATAAACTCACTACCACCTGTAACACCAACTCCAGGAGATCTAATGCCCCTCTGGCCTCTACGGGAACTGTATTCACTTGCATATATCCCCCCACACAAACTCATAATTCTATAAAATTTAATTAGTTTAATTCAAATAGCCACATCTTCATTGACTTTATATACCTTTTACAAAGATAAATACTGTCCAAAAGTTGGCTGATTTTATGAATGAATATTTTGTATCAATCTTGGTGGTACTTGCTATATACAATTAATGAAGTTTAATGATGATTTCAGTGTTCTCAATTTTTAAAGTTCTACTCATTAATCTTAACATATTTGTCATATATATTATACACTGTTCATACACTGTTCATTGTTGGGGCTATTTTGTATAGAGATATAAATATCTTAGATATAGTATAAGCAAACTATAGAATTTGTTTAATAATGTCTTTGTAAAATATATTCTGATAGGATGCAAAGATTGTTCCAGAGGATGACTTTGAATCAAGCTTCTCATATTTTTTTTTCCGTTTTTTTGAGACAGCGTTTCTCTATGTAGCTTTAAGGCTTTCCTAGATCTCACTCTGTAGACCAGGCTGGCCTTGAACTCACAAAGATCCACCTGCCTTTGCCTCCTGAGTGCTGGGATTAAATGCGTGTGCCACCACCACCCAGCTGCTTCTCATCTATGTTAAAGTCAGAAACAAAACTATACTATTCATCAACATCATAAATGTTCAAAAATAATCATGAAGTCAATATGGCAGGAAATTAAAAATGAAGACAATATTTATGTTTTAACGATATACTTTAATTTATGTGTGCACGTGTGGGATGACTCATCCATAACAGGCTTGAGGGCCAGCCTGCCCAAACCAGTAAAAAACATACTTTCTGAGAGCCAACTTGAGTTGGCCTAAGGGCCTTAGCAACAGCAGCTGAGACATGATCTGGAGATGACCTGGACAAAAGAGAGACAGCCATGTCCCAACAGCAGATGCATATTCATCAGACCTTCCCCCACGGTGGGGTGCAGGGTTTATATAAGACTTGCTTCTTCCTGAATAAACTGAGTTTGTTGTTTCAACATTCTCCTAGAGTCTGTGTCCTTGACTCTGTGCCTACTTGTCCCTCTCCCCCAAAGGGAACAACAGCACAGTACCCTGCCACATGCATGACTGTGTGTGCCCGTGTTTCTGTGTAAGTATGCCATGTGTTTGCAGACCACAGAAAGAATCTCAGATCTCCTGAAGCTGGAGTTACAGGCAGGCATGAACCATCTGATGTGGGTGCTGGGAACTAAACTTGGTTCCACTGGAAGATCAGCAAGTGCTCTTACCTGCTAAACCACCTCTCTAGCCCCAAGAAAAATACTTCTAAATACTCAGTTTAAAGTCTAGCTTAACATTTTTTCTATTATGATCAATTAAACAGTGCACAATAAGAATTAATGTGAAAATTAATTTTTCTCATAGACATTAATAGGAATAAAACACTGAACAGTGATGTCAATATATCAATTTAAATATATGTCAGGAAACTTGAGATGGCCTAAATTAATGTTTCATGAATTAAAAAACACAATAGGATATGTTTATATTTTGAAACTTATTTTAAATATTCATTATCATTGATTCCTAAAATTATTCAAACTATATATAAGTCTTTGTCTTTTTGATTTAAGGAAGAAAATAGATTTACATTTGAAAGCTATAATACTAAGTTTCTAAGAATGCCGAAATTACCCAGAGAAATGATGACCATATTCCAAATAATGTCATGAGCCTTGGGATAGTTGCCTGAATTGCAAATCACTGTCTCAACAATGTGTCAAGATATTTTAAAATATTAAGACAGACCATCAGATAAAGAATGTTAGTGATGGCTCAGTGGTTATAAGCACTTGGTACTTTTCAAAAGGATCTGAGTTCAGTGCCCAGTACCCATGGTAGGTGGCTTACAACATCCAATAACTCCAGTTCCAGTGGATCTGACATCTCTCTGGCCTCTGTACACAGGCCCATATGGGCAGAAAAGCAGACAAAGAATAAAAATACTGTTACTAATTGTATTAAAAGATGGGTTTCAAAAGACTATGAATGCTCAAAAAACTTCATGCTTGAGTAACTATCTACACAAAGAAAAAAGAAGGAAAAAGTGTAGATAAGGTGAGAGGAAGATAAAGAAGGAGACCAGAGAGAGAAAGATGGAGAATCTGGTATGAAGGATCACTACCTAAATGTAACATGGCTGTGATAAAGACACATGGAATAGATCTGTGTCTAGGAAGCCACTCAAGAATGGTGTCTCATTCTTCAGCATTTCTAGTGGTGGAAGTTTAGTGCATAGCAACACACTCATTAAATAAATGTTCCATAACTGAGTGTGATCAAGAATCGAAAAAGCAGTGAACAAACATATATTGTTAAGAAGGAATGTTTAGCACAGCACAACACAAAGTAAGAAAATCCACGGGAACAAGGGAAAATGTGAACCATTTTATATCATAGATTAAAAAATGTCAGGATATGACACAATTCTGAATGTGGTTTTAGACACAAAAGTCACAACTGAGTAGTAGTTAATGGTAAAATAAATATACCAATCATTTCCTTTTCTTTTTTCTTTCTTTTTTTTTTTTGGTTTTTTGAAGGAGGGTTTCTCTGTGTAGCTTTGCACCTTTCCTGGAACTCGCTTTGTAGACCAGGCTGGCCTCGAACTCCCAATAATTTTCTTAATCTAAAGGGCATATAATGCAATTAATCTGAAGGATGGGGACTAGACTGCATAAGGAAAATATATAGTCATGAAAATCTGTATTCTTAGGCATCCAGGACTATATTCAAAGTCTTCGGCACTATAGGAGAAAACTTGATTTAACTCCTCACCAGAAATAAAAGAACGGTGCTTTTATTGAAATGATGCATGATTGAAATTAGATGGACATTGAGGAGACCAATCTCAGAAGAGTTCTAATGAAGCTAAAAACAAACACTTGAGGTTTTATATAAATGAGAGTTGCAGGAACATTGTTTTTGAACAGCATAAATTCACAGAGAAAGGGAGATGTCTTCAGATACAGCAGTTCCAGGAATGCCCTGCTCCATGTGTAATGCTCCTCATTCAATTCCAGGCTTTGAGCTTAATTTGTCTCCTCCTGGATGACTTGTCTTCAGGAACCCCTGGCATAATTCACTGGAGCACAGAATGGTGGAGGTCTTTAGGGTCTTGATGTATATGACAAAGAAACTTTTTACTATTCCTTCTCACATCTTAGCTTCATGTCCCAAAACTCTCCCTTAGATTCAGAAAATACAAGCACCTCTAATAAGTCAGTGATCAGCTTTCCCCATTTAGACTCCAAGCAAAGATTACTTTTATGATTTTGATCAACTGTGAATATCTAAGAATTATAGTAACTCCTTCCTCACTCTGAAATGAAAGAAAATTTGTGACTCCTAAAGGTATTTTTTTCATGTAAGTAACTGAAGGCAATCTTTATTACAAATATTTTTACATAGACTTTCATCCTGAGACCACAGGGAAACAAAACCTTTTCAGTATGGCACTAACCTGTAATCCTAACACTCTGAAGGCTGAAACTGGAGGATAAAGAGTTTGAGGCTAGCATGTACTATGCAGTGAAACTATTTCACAAACGAAAAAGAAAATAGCAGTGTTGGGTATAATTCATGTTCCTAAGCATGAATATTTCCTATTTAACTTTTTTGTTGTTTTTTTGAGGTTTTTCATCCATGTACACAGTGAAATATGATCATATCTTCCCATTTCCCCATTCTAACCTCCCATGTGCCAGATTTTTTACCTTGAAACCTAGCTCAGGGATCCTCAGAGAAGAGGGCAGAGAAATATTGTAAGAGCCCAGAGGTGGATGACTACAGTACTTTCTGAAAAGAAAACAGTACTTTCTGGACACTGCAGGCCAGGTGCACATATGAATTTACAGAAGGTGAGACAGCATACACAAGATTGAAGCCAACTCAATCCAAACAAAATCTCAGCATGGAGGAGGAAGGTGAGCATGAACTCCCACCCTTCCCTGAGTAGATATTGGCAAGGATAGCTCTGGGAGAGGGAGAATCAAATTTTCTTTAAGGCTATGACCCCTAGTAGGTCAACTACACTCTAGGTGATAACCTCACATACATGAGGCTGCACAAATTGGAATTCATGGGGAGAGAAGGACAGAAGTAGAGAGGAACAGAGGGAGATAGATAAATGATAGATGATAGATAGATGGATGGATGGATGGATGGATGGATGGATGGGCAGATGGACAGAGAGAGAGAGAGAGAGAGAGAGAGAGAGAGAGAGAGAGAGAGAGAGAGAGAGAGGAGTGCATCTGGAAGGAGTTTGGAGTATGATATTCTCCAATAATTAACAAAAATATTTTGGAAGAAAGCTGAAAATGGAACACTTTGACAGGTTTTATGGAAGATAACTGAAAATTTGATAAATGCATATGCCAATAACTACTTTGTGCATATGATTTCAAGACTATTTTCTTTCCATCAACAGATATGGGATCAGAAGATGAGAAGGACAGGAGAAATCAAAGGAGGAGTCATGTTGATAAAGAGTGATATCAAGAATCATCTCTGACAGCCTGTGATAAAAAGTGAAATTGTTGGTATTCAGTGAAGTAGAACCAGTCCATCCCCCACTGGAAATACTTCCCATTTCATGTGAAAGCCCCTTAAAGATCTGGCATTCAAAACTAAGAACAGAGTCCCCTTCCCAAGGTCTATCTAAAGTTCTAATTTCTGATTGCCTGAGTCTTAATATAGAAGGAAAACCTTCTTATGTTTGTACTCTGTGATAGCAGGATGCTAGGCAACTCAACAAGAATCTGATTCTGCCCTGTAATTGGGATGATAGTCTAGTCCTTGATTTATAAGTTTATTCTTCCCTAGGTCCCTGGCCACATGGAGATCTAGATCTGGGACATCCAATCCAATCCAACTCTAGATATGTGACATCGTCTACATGAGGGATTGAGGGTGACATTTAAACAATTTCCCATGTTAATGTAACAGTGAAAAGAGGTAACAATTACATAAGTAAATCCAAAGAATCGATTATGAAGAATTCAGAGGAAAATTTGCTTTGCCCCCTTGGAGTGCACAGATGTTGAAGGGATAGGGCAGAAGGCACAGAAGTCAATTTTAAAAATCAGAGGCCTATCATGTGGCTTCGCTGACTTCGGGTCAACCTGAAGTCCTTCTCCAACACCATACTGTCTGTGAGAATCCATAAATTTGAAGAACACCAGCATTAAGGGGCTTTCATGAAGGACAAATCAATGATATTTGGAGTTTCTCTTCTTACAAGTTACATTAAAAACTATCCATCCATGAATTTTTTAAAGTTGAAGTTTGTTCAGTTTTATGATGTAAATAAATTCCATCCATTGCATAATATAAGACTATTTATATGGACAGTTGGTGTTGGACTACCTGTGTACAATTATTTTATAATTCTAAACACTCTTGTAAAGTGCTTAGGTATAAACCTGATGGCATTTTGAAAATACAAACTTAAAAATGGAATTTTTGCCATAGATCCAACTCAAGTGACAATGTTGAGCTAGCATATATAAAGTCCTAGATTCAATCCCCTGCAATGTAAACACACATATACACCACAATCCCTGAGCGTTGTGTGTGTCATTGTCAAGGTCATGTGATCACAATTAATACTCCCAACAGCAATATTTATGGATATTCATTAATTTTTTCTTGTTGACCCTTCACAATAATATAACTTTAACTACTGTCAATTGCATATAATGTTGACTTATTCCTTTTTAATATATATTTTCCTCAAAATTATGAAGTTGTGATGGGCAAGATTGTGTATACTTTCAATCCTAATACTTAGGAGGCAGAGGCAGGTGGATCTCTGTGACTTTAAAGACAGGCATGGATGTATAGTAGGGCCATTTCTCAAAAAGATACACTATTAAGTTAGATAAATACCTTATATTTTTGGTCATCAAACCAGTTATCTTTATTAAGTCATCTATCAAATATTTATCTATTTTTCTGCTTTTTTTCCTGAGCTAAAGAGAGAGGAGGTAAACAGTCTAGAGAGAGCAATATTTTCATGACTTTTTAAGGAAAAATTTCCATTAATTTTATTACATGTAACAAGCTGTGTTGATGTACTATCTTTCTGTTGTTTTTATCATTTGTGGAGTTTACATCATGTTATAGGGGTTAGAGAGAAGGTTCAGTGATTAAGATAACTTATAGCTTTTACAGAGGACTTGGGTTCCATTAACAGCTCCCATACAGCAGCTCACATCCACCTGTAATTCCAGTTCATAGGGATCCAGTGTCTTCTTTTGGACACGACAGGCATTGCATACATGCAGTATACACATGTACATGCAGACAAAACACCTATAGACAAAATAAAATTAAAAATTTTTAAACTTTAAAGAAATAAAAACCATCATAGTTTAAGATAACTTCAACTGGATAGAGCCAAAGCCAACTGAAATAAAAAAAATAATCAGAATTGAAATTAAGGTCAAAGAGACTATAGGAACAAAAGAAATAATCAATGAATCAAAGAAATTGTTCTTTGAAATGATAAAAAAAAACAAGTCACAGCTCCTTAGGAAAACTAAGCAAAAAAAAGAGAAAAATAAAACAAATTAACAAAAATTAGAGATTGGGCTGAAGGCATGGCTCAGCAGTCAAGAGCCATATGCTCTTTCAGAGTTTGTTTCCTAGAACCCATGTTGGGGTTAACAAATACTTGTAACTCCACTTCCAGGTGGCCCAATACCCTCTTCTGACCTTCAAAGAACCTGCATGCATACATACAAACACACACACACACACACACACACACACACACACGAACCCCTTCTCTCTCTCTCTCTTTCTCTCTCTCTCTCTCTCTCTCTCTCACACACACACACACAGACACACACACACACACACACACAGACACACACACACTCAAATAATAAATAATGATAAGAATGCAAATCTTAAAGTAATAATGGCTGAAAGAGAAGGCACACAACAAAAGTCCAGGGGATTATTATAGATTATTTTGAAACTTCAGCATCATTTGCAGTATCAAAATTACAAAGAAACTGTAATGCAATGTATAGACAAACACAATATAGTTTAAATATACAACATAAGCCAGACTATGGCTAAGCCAACACATTGTAGGCAGAGGTAGGCAGAGCTCTGTGAGTGTGAGGCCAGCCTGGTCTACAGAGTGAGTTCCGGGACAGCCATGGCTACACAGAGAAACCAATTCCTGAAAAATAGAGATAGATAGATAGATAGATAGATAGATAGATAGATAGATAGATAGATAGATAGATAGATGATAGACAGATAGATAGATGGTTATTATTTCTCTTCACAAAAGAGGGATGTTATAACAAAACTAAAAATATGAATTAATATGAGGAAACTGTTAAGCACAATAAAACAGTTGAAATATTGTACAGTTTTACCTACATGACATACCACAGTAGTCAGATTCATAGACACGGAAACCAGAATGACGGTTATCTGAGTACATGGGGAAATGATTACAGATTGTTTTACAGCATTCTACAAATTAAAAGTTTGACTAAATAGATGAGAGTAAAGAGATTCTCTTTTATTTTAGATTTGTGATTTTTTTAAAGATTTATTTATTTATTATGTATACAGAAGAGGGCACCAGATCTCATTACAGATGGTTGTGAGTCACCATGTGGTTGCTGGGAATTGAACTCAGAATCCTCTGGAAGAGCAGTCGATGCTCTTAACCTCTGAGTCATCTCTCCAGCCCCAAGAGATGCTCTTTTTTAAGATTTATTTTTAGCTGGGTATCGTAGCACAGACCTTTAATACCAGCACTTAAGAGGCAGAGGCAGGCAGATCTCTGAGTTTGAGGCCAACCTTGTCTACAGGGTGAGTTTCAGGACAACCAGAGCTATACAAACAGTCTTGAAAAGCAAAGAACAAAAAAATAAAAGAATATATTTTGTGTGGGTGTGTGTCCATACATGTATACACAGGCATACAGTTTTTTGGGGAGGACAAAAGAGGGCATCAGAGTAATGTCATAGAATTGAGGGGCATGGTGTTTAATTTGTGTTCTATCTGTAGCTGGAAAGTTAGAAACATGGTGGATCAATACTTCTGGTAAGCTGTCATGGTTTGAGCTTATAAATAAGCTTATAAATAAGCTTATAAATAAGCTTATAAATAAGCTTATAATGCTGACCTGATATGAGACTGTCATGTAGAAGCTATTGAAATCCCGGACCATGACCATGCCTTTAGGAATAAAACGAATGAGTATATACATACATATACTTCAGAACTAGACAGAAATCTTTTTATTATTGGCTGAGATTATGTGGAGAAGTAAAGGCAACATTAATTTCCACACACAAGTGGTATGTATGTATATTGTATATGAAAAATAAATTGAAATCACTCCACTATCCTGAGTGAGGTAACCCAGACTCAGAAAGACAATCATGGTAAATACTCTCTCATAAGTGAATACTAGATGTAAAGCAAAGGATAACCAACTACAACTCAAAACTCCAGGGAGGCTAGCTAGTAAGGAGGACCTTAGGAAAGACACAAGGATCACCCAGCAATGGACAAATGGATGAGATCTACATGAGCACACTGGGAGTGAGGAGGGGTAATGGAGGTCAAGAGTTGGGAAAAGAAATCTTAGGGGAGCAGGAGGTCATAGCTGGATCAGGAACAGAGTAGGAGAACAATGAAAGAGATACCATGATAAATGAAGACACCATGGGAATAGGAAGAAGCAGAGTGCTAGAGAGGTCCCCAGAGATCCACAAAGATGACTCCACTATAGAGTACTGGCAATGGTTGAGCGGGTGCCTGAGCTGACCTACTCTGGTGATCGGATGTCGGGACACCCTAACTGTCATTAAAAAAACCCTCAACCAGTGACCGATGGAAGCAGATGCAGAGATCCATGGCCAGGTCCCAGATGTAGCTCCAGGAGTACAGTCGATGGTGGAGAGGAGCGATTCTATGAGCAAGAGATATGGAGACCATGACTGGAAAAAGTACAACGACAACTAGCCAAACTAGTGGGAACACATGATCTGTGGACCAATAGCTAAGGAGCCCCCATGATACTGGACTAGGCCCTCTGGATAAATGATACAATTGTTTAGATTCACCTGTTTACGGGGCCCCCAGGTAGTGGGACCAGGACCTGTCCCTAGTGCATGAGCCAGGTTTTTGGAACATAGTGCCTATGGTGAGATACATTGTGCAGCCTTGGGGCAAGGATGAGGGGCTTGGACCTGACTCAACTGAATGTACCAGGCTCTTCTCACTCCCGATAGGAGACCTTGCCTCGAATGAGGTGGGGATGGGAGGGTGTGTTGGGGGAAAAGTTTGGGGGATGGGAGGAGGGAGGACATTTGAATCTGTAGTTGATATGTAAAATGAGTAGAAAAACTCTTAGTTTAAAAAAAGGAGGGGGAAAAAATCACTCCACGAGTCTAAGATAAAATTTTCAGTGAAAATAAGAAACACAATAAAATTAAATGTTTATCTTTTCTCAGACCATCTCAAAAAAAAAAGTCATGGTTTAATCATATTGATCTCTATATTTTTTTAGTTTGTAATAGTTCTCTGAGAGTTTGGTATAAGCTGTTTTAATCATATTCACCCCTCCCCCAACTCTTTACAGAGCCACTCTCCCTCCCCTACCCACTAACTTTCTGTGTTTTAAAAACAGACCTATCAAGCAAGACCAATGGGTGCTGCCCAAATATTCTTGCATGCATGATCTTCCACTGGAGTATAGTCTGATAGCCAGGAGCTATGCTGTAAGAGAAAACAGTATCTTTTCTTATCTCAACAGCTGACAATTGCCATTAGCCCCCAGCTAGGGAAGAATTTAGTGCCAATTCCATTTTGTATGATGGGATTTGGTATGGCTTGGACTTGTACAGGTCTTGTGCATGCTGTCACAACCACTGTGAATTCACATGTGCAGTGCCCTGCTGTGCACAGAAGACATTGTTTCTGTATAATCATCAACCACCTCCAGCTCTTACAGTCTTTCCATGTTCTTTTCTGCAATGATTCTTGAGTAATTTGAGGAGGAGATGTGACAGAGACATCCTGTTTAGGGATAAACATTGTCATATAGTCTCTTATTCTCTGCCCCTAGACAGTTATGCATTTCTAAGTTAATCATTATCTACTGCAAATAAGAACTTACCTGATGAGGATTGAGAGATGTAGTAATCTATGGGTATGACAAGTCATTATGAGCCAGTCTAATACTATATTCATTTAGAAGATTAGAAGCAATGGGTTCTCTCCTAGAGCCTATGACCTGTCTAGTCATGGATTCTTGGTCCAATAATGGTGCCAGGCATGGACTTCAGCTTGTGGAGGAGGACTGATGTTTGTGTCACTATTACACCAGTGAGCATGTCTTTCAAAGTCATTTATTGTCACAGTGCACAGTGGTATGATTGATAATAACTTTTCAACTCCAGCAATGTAATAGAAATCCCCAGCACTGTGGAAGTTAGCCAGTAGGGATGAAGTTTCCAGGTCTGTACCAGACTACTTTCTCTGTGACTTTCTGGAGGGTAAACAAAAGCAATGGCCATACTAAGTTCTATTTTTTTTAAACGAAGACAACTTTTAGTTCTCAGTCTTCAAATGTTTTTGGTGGTGGTTCTGGTAGTGGTGATAGTGTTTTTTTAATGTTTTGTTTTGAATTGCTTGGGTCTCATAAGGTAGGGTGGGCTAGCCTCAGACTTTCTATCTTGTTTGAGCTCACCTCAGATTCATAGCCATCCTCCTGTCTCAGCCTACAGAGTGGTAGAATTATTGTACTAAAACACTATAACAGACAGTTCTCATGTTTTCAACACATTATCTTTAAATGATATTCACCTTATGTAGATGTCTACTATCTTGGAAATCATGGAACTCTATATCTCTATAACCTATCCCATTTTTCATATAGCCCAACTATTCAGACAAAAACACAGGCTTCAATTCCCCACCCTTGAAATATAAATTAGTAAAAAGAAGTGGATGAAGGAAAAAGTGCTTTAACAGAATTAGGTAATATTAGATTAGAAATACATAAATCTTAAAAATCACGATAGGAAACCTTTCAGTTTTATAATGAATAAAATTATGTATGTATTTATTTATTACCATTGATGGAAATAAACTCTGTCCTTGTTTACATTCTTATTTCTTTTATTTCATAGGAAGAGTAAAAAATAGTGTTGTCTTCTCTAGGGTATGTACTTTTTTTCTCTTGTATATACAAAGCTGAAATTCTAAGCATGTATTAATCACATAAGTTGGAAAGATATAGACCCCATTCTATATAATGTTGTAAATCCTGGAGGATCAACTTGAGTTGACAGCCACCCAAAAGTTGCAGTATTTGCCATCTTCTGCCAGCAGGCATTGAGTTGTCCATTTTACAGCAATGTAAAAAGACAAAAAAAACCTCAGAATTTAACTCCATTTAAATAGGCTGTAGCCACCACAATGACTCATATCAGGACAATTTAGGATGCTATTGAGTTATTTAGTTAATTTTCTCAATGTTTTGACCAAAAAAAATGACAAAAACAACTTAAAGTGGAAATGGTTTATTTCAGCTTGCAGTTTGAGGACACAGTCCATTATGGGAAGGGATCATGGTATCAAGAGGTTGAGGCAGGTGATCACATGGCATCTGTAGACAGATAGCAAAGCGAGATGCATGCCAGTTCTCAACTTGCTTTCCCCAGTTTATTCAGTCCAGGAATCTAACCAGAGAATTGATGGCTGTGCCGAATTAGACTGTGTCCTCTACCTCCATTATCCCAGCTTTAAACTCCCTCAAAGATGTATTCAGATTTTGTTTCCTTGGTGATTCCAGATCCTATCAAGTGGACTATCAATATTAACCATCATGTTACCTAATGTTAGCCTTGCACAAATAATAAAGAACATATGGATATATTCATGAACAGAAATCAACAACTTGTGACACATTGAGAGATTAGAAGAATATTATCTTTTCCATGGCAGGGAAAAGAGAGTGTGGAGACTAAGTTTGGAACACTGATGAATAAAATAGGACAACATATGGAGAATGCTTGTAGAAATGTAGATGTTAACCTCCACAGCCTTGGATTGTCACAGACTGTTATACCGAATGTCAGGGGGCAAGCAGCTGAATAGGAGATGATAATGGTTCACAGCAGAATTGGGAAGACTAGGGATGTCTCTGTCTTTCCAGGGAAGTCTGAAGAAACAATGGGCACAGCAAATACACAGCATTTGTCATTTCTTCCCATAGAGGAACCTGGAAGTGGAGCCACAAATCCACATCATTAGATAAAATACAGAACATCAGTGAAGCCAAAACGTGAATGAATAAAATAGAATTGATCACATAAACATGTTATTCTCACATGCCAAAGATTCTGGATTTTTCTTTGCTCTTTTTTTTCTATAATTCAGTTGCAGCAGTGGGACCAGAGTCCAGGCTGTGCTTGAAGAGAAACACATACCTCAACAGCCAATTAGATATCTCTAAGCATATGATATTCTTTTTTTTCTTTTTTTTTAAATGTTATATAAGCGATTTTCTAGTCATTTTACATATCAGCCACAGAGTCCCCTGTCCTCCCTCCTCCCACCCTCCAGCCTTCCCCCACAATCTACTCCCTATTCCCACCTCCTCCAAAGCAAAATCTCCCCTGGGGAGTCAGTCCAGCCTGGTACATTCAGTTGAGGCAGGTCCAATCCCCTCCTCCCTGCACCAAGGCTGATCAAAGTGTCTCAGCATAGGTCCTAGGTTCCAAAAAGCTGACTCATGAACCAAGAACAGGTCCCAGTCCCACTTCCTGGGGGCCTCCTAAACAGTTCAAGCTAAACAACTGTCTCATTTATCCAGAGGGTCTAGTCCAGTTCCATGGGGGCTCCTCAGCTATTGGTTCACAGTTCATGTGTTTCCGCTGGTTTGACTATTTGTTTCTGTGCTTTTTCCAATCATTATCTCAATATCTCTTGTTCATATTACTCCTTCTCTCTCTCATCAATTGGACTCCCGGAGCTCCACCTAGTACATGATGATCCCCAATTTCTTAACTTTTAGAATAAAAGCAAAGAGATACCTTCATGTCATGGAACTGTTTACGCAGAATTGTAACCAACTTGCTAAACAACACCTGGTCATGTGTGAATCTAATGTTCAATAATAGATGAAAGAATATTTAATTTTATCATAACACACAAATCACCATGTTAAATTACCTTTTCCTACAGCAGAGAAAATGATTCTTGGGATATGATTTGTAATTATGGATGAGAATGAAGGGGCAAAATGTGGGGAAGCATGTGTCTAGGAATGTAAATATGTTGATCATCCAAAGCCTTGTATTGTCAAATGCTACAGTATAGATAACTAATATGAAGGACATTGAGTAGGAGAGGACAAACGTACAGACAAGAGTCAAGATGGTTTTTGTGGCTCTGTCTTCAGGGGAGACTCTGGGGGTGTGTTGTGCACTGTGGATGTGCTGTAACTGACTCTTGTGCCTACAGAGGATGCTTACCATGTATTCACTGGTCCAGATCATGAGACCCAAACAGAGACCATCAGTGAAACAAAGCAATGACAGGTTTAGTAAAGTTACAGTTTTGTCAAAAACAAATGTTGAGCAGTATCCCAACTTGATTTTCTTGGTGAAGTTCTTGCTAGTATCAGGTCCAATCACATCTATAGCTGTTTTGGTGTTTAGAAGCAGATGCACAAGCAAGCTGAGTGAGCAGGACCGAACCATGTACTTGGAGAGTGTATGTTTAAACTTCATTCACCTAGAGTTGCTGGGGCTGATTGTGATTGCTTGGAAGCAACTCAAGAGGCAGGTGCAGTGCAGGGAAATGGCCCGGGACACTCGATTACTGTAGAGAGTGAGCTTACATAAAACGTCACCCAGGAGATATCGCAAGCCCAGCTGTACCATTATGTGAGGAATTACTCTTGAGATAATAACCAAGGAATTGGCTAAAGTCAGGTGCCTTAAAATCTGGTCTTTGGGCATCAGAGTTTTTCCAGTGAATACAGACATTACATAAGGAAGAAGAACTGACCAATTGCCAAGAATTCCCACAGCTGTTAGAGAAAAGAAAAGAATCCCCATTGGCAAGTTCTCAGGAACCATGTTCTTTTCACCTGAGATAAATAAATTTAATCACATCAGTACAACCAGTAAGAAGACATGTAAATGTGTGTTAATTTTTAGGAGCTCAAATTGTCTCATTGTCTCATCAGGCCAATTGTCTGTCTTAGCTCAAGTTACCCAATAAATAGGATACTATGTCATGATCAAACACATTGTGGGTTATCAAATGTGGGAGTAAAAAAGAGATGGAAATTGGAGTCATAGTTTTCATAATTCCGCTAATGCTTTATAGTCTTCACAGTTCCACTAATGCTCTTTTTTTCTAAATTAATATCCAATATATACTTCTAACATTCTGAAAGAATTGAGTGTATTAATGTCAACATTAGACTTAATTGCTTTCTGTAATGCATCTCTAATACACAAACGTGGAAATTTACCACTATTCCCAGAGACACAGAAACAGGTGAGAAGAGGAATGAAAAGGGTAAATACACGTCAACACACAGGCTGAGAGAAACCAGAAAAAAAAAACGGTAAGAAATTCTGAAAATTTGAATCTGATGAAAATTATTACTAGCATTGTTATATTTTTTTAAAATACAATCCTTTATGTTCATATTTCCCTAATTTTTTTTTGAGACAGGTTTTCTTTGTGTAGCTTTGCGCCTTTCCTGGATCTCGCTCTGTAGACCAGGCTGGCCATGAACTCACAAAGATCCACCAGGCTCTGCCTCCTGAGTGCTGGGATTAAAGGCGTGTGCCACCACCACCCAGCCATATTTCCCTAATTTAAAAGAAAGAAAAAAGGTTTTCTTCCCATGGGTCTCTGATTTTCAGCACACTAAGATTATGAAGTTTATAAGTAATTTGAGAACACTCAAGTAGAAAACATTAACCATCCCCCCATAGGCAGAGTTATTAGCATGATGGTGTTGCATATATTAGAATTTCAGTGCCTCAGCAATGTGAAGAAATAACATTAAATGTTATCAAGACAGATCTAACAATCAGTTAAACAGAAAGAGTCAGAAATTGTACTACAAATGTTAGGGTTCAAAACTATCAATGCTTGCACAACACAGTAGCATGAAATTAGACAGGGAATAAGACAAAATACATTGGTTCACAAGGTAAAAACAGTCTGGCTATTAAACAATGTTGGAAAATCAGGCAAGGTAATACTGTATTCAAACAAGACAGCTCCAGTGAGTCAGATTTTGTGATACATGCCATATTTGGGTTCAGTCATTTCATCAGTCTATAATGAATAATAAGCAATTCATCCAAAATAATAGGAATTGGAAGATGTAAAGAGATAATGGAACATCTAGAAAGGAAAGACTTTGTCTGTAGATAGATAGCTCAATATGAATTTTCTTCAGCAATATGGAAGAAAAGCAATAAAAGGTCCAAAAAGAAAATGACTGCTAGTCATCTCTCTATTGTAATTCAAAGGAGAATTCTCCATAAATTCATTTGAAAAAGCCAGAAAAGTACCTTTCAGCCTGGGAATCAAGGGACTTGGAGAAGCTGTGTCTGCATTCATAGAGAATTCACATACAGAGGGAAGCACTCAGAAGCAATAGTTCCCAGAATGCCCCCTGCCCTGCTCCCCTTGCAGTGTTCTTTGCTTGAGTCTGGCCCTGTCCAGCCCATGATGCTCTTTGTGTGATTCTGGAAGTGACAGGACTCTCCATCGCCTTTTAACTTGAACCCTGGGTTCATGTCCTAAATGTCTCCTGAGTTTCCGACTGCATCAGGGACAGTCAAAAACACACTAGTCAACAGTTAGCTTTCCCTCTTGGGTTTTCAATCAAGAACATCTTCACAGTTCTAACCATGAGATGCTGAGGATAATAGTAACTGTGTTTTCTGTACATCCCTTAAGCTGATGCAGAAGGGTATCTATTGTCCCAAACGTTTGCAAAACTAACTGGAATAATTCTCTGTTGAAACACAGGAATTCTAATTGAGTCTGCAAAGAGAAGGAAGAGTCAATCACACTGTGTGTGCAATGTTGCTCAATATGCACACTGTCCATTCAGTCACACAAAAGCTGTGGTTTAAAGTACCTATTTCTTTAAGAAAGTAAATAATCTTTTAGTTACTTAAAGATTTTAGAAAGTCATTAATGGCTTACACACCTGTGATTTTAAGATTGGTAACTTTGGGGGCTAGGGAGATGGGTTAGTAGTTAAGAGCACTTGCTATTCTTTCAAAGAACCTGGGTTCTTTTTGCAACACCCACACAGAGTGCCTCACCACTGCCTGTAAATCCAGCTCCAGGAACAATCTGATACCTCCTGGGCTCTATTGGCTCCTGAACACACATATGCACATGCCCACAAACAGATAGAAACACAAATACCTGTAATATAAAATAATAGAAATAAATCTTAAAAGGAAAATTTCTCTGAAAGGAGAGGAGAACAAGAGCAAAATTCAACCCTTAAAATGGGCTGAATAGATGGGGTAACAGGTAAGAGCATTTGTTGCAAGCGTTAGGACCTGAGATAAGATCACACAGCCTACAAGATATTGCTGAGGGTTGTTGGCCATCAGCTTAGAAAAAAACACACAAGTTCCAGATTCAGCCAGAGATCTTGTTTAAATAAAAAAGGCAGAGAGGAAAATGGAAGGTTATCCAATCACTCCTCTGGCAGCCATACACATGTATTACATTCTCTATCATCTATCTACCTATCTCTATGTATCTATCTCTCTATGTGTATCTGTCTACCTACCTATCTATCATCTGTCTGTCTGTCTATCTGTCTACCTACCTATTTATTATCTATCTATCTCTATCTGTCTGTCTATCTGGATGTTTTCATTTGCATGTATATTCATATTACACACAGAAATGAGTGGTGTCAATGTATCACAAGATAGGAATGTACCCTTTGGAGCTTGTTGAAGGCACATAAAGGGAAAGACAGGAGACTATCCATCCTTTGCCAGCAGGAAATAGCTTCCATTTCATGTGAAATCCTTTTCATCATCTTACTTCAATATTTAGCAATAGTAATTTTCCCTTATTCCCTCTATTCATAGATTCTCTAGTCACCTGCTACTTGCTATAAAGAGAAAATGTACTTACAGTGTGTTCTGTGAAACACAGAAATTGTTGTAGTGGGTGTTGTACTAGGCGATTGAGTCTGCTTTGTTGAGAGGAGACTGATCCCTCACTTACAGGTTTATAATTCCCTGGTCTTTTCTCTCACAGGACTTGTGATTTTCAACTCTAGATCAATAACAGCATGTATATGGGGAATTAAGAATACCTTTTCAACAGCCTTGCACCACTTACCTGTAAATGAAAAAAGTCCAGATTAAGACAGCAAATCCACAGAAGCCATTATAAAGAGTTGTGAAAAACTTTTCTGTGAGTCCTTAGAGTACTCGGGTGTCACAAGGAGAGCCACACAAGTCCCATGTTTAGGGCAAGGGAGAGGGCACAAAGGAAATATGTGTCTCTGTCTGGACTTGAGCAGACCTGTCAGCTTTTCATCACCACCTAATATCTTGGGTGATTTTAGAAGTTAATAACCAGCACTAAGGGGCATTAAAACTGAAGATCCAGGAATCTTTTACATCTCACTACTTTGAAGCTGCATTTTCTAAGAGCTTCTTGTTTTATTGCTGTGCTGCTGGAGTCTATTCATTTTCATGTCTGAGGAAACTCTAGTGCATGTGTTTACAGTTATGTATTTGAATAGTTGATGTGTGGATTCCAATTTTGAACTTGCCTAAATGAGGATTCTCTGAACTTCCTAGCAAAGGGATTCTATTTGCAATGTGCATGTATTTTGATGGCATAAATTTAAGAAAGAATCATCGGTTTGGAGAGGGCTATGTTTATTTTAAAATATTTTTCTTTATTATTTTAAAACTTCATATATATGCAAGTTTTATACACACACACACACACACAGAGAGAGAGAGAGAGAGAGAGAGAGAGAGAGAGAGAGAGAGAAGAGAGAGAGAGAGAGAGAGAGAGAGAGAGAGAGAGAGAGAGAGAGAGAGAGAGAGAGAGAGAGTTTAGCCTGGTCATACCTATTCCCCTACGTCTTTTCCAATATCTCCTCTCCAGTATATCTCACTCTCAATTTCACATCCTTTCTATTTTTGTTTCTTTTTTTTATGTGACCCACCAAGGCCAATTAGTACTACTGATAGCTCATGAGTGTGGGTCATCACTGTTGTTTGGACAACTTAGTTCTCAAACACCCAAGAAAAAGTCACTCTCCTGCTCTTAGCACTGATCACTTGCCAATGGTTCCATATATAGGAGTGGGGCCTTAGTAACCCTTCCCACATCCATGCTGGAATCTTCACTGCTTAACATTGTGTAGATCTCATGCCCCGTAGCCACAGTGACTGTGAGTTCATATGGGAAGCAGGCATGCCATATATGGAAGACAGAATTTCATAGCTCTCCTCTATATCTTCTAGTTTGTAATTTTCTTTCTGTTTCTTGTTATATGCTGTGTCCCCTGCACCTGGAGTAATGGACGTCTATGGCTGAGGACTCACGATCACTCATTCTCAGTACTTGACAAGATCTGAGTTCATGCATTAACCACTACAAAAGAGAAGCTTCTCTGACCAAGGTTTAGTGCAACACAAATCTATGAGTACAAACATAAATATTTAAAAGGCAGAAGTTGGACAATATGACTTTTAAAAAAAACAGCTGTTGTAGGTTGTCCTATAGGATCTATAATCTCCCAAGTCAGTTCCTTGGGCTGCTATGCAAACACTTTACTGACCCAGTTATTTCACTAACCTTTCTTTCTTTATATATTTAGTTATTGGATTTATTTATGTTATTCAATATGTGTGAGTATTTTGGTTACATGTAAGTCTGTGCACCACACATGTGCCTAATGAAACCAGAAGAGGGAATTGGGTCCCTTAAAGCTGGAGTTTCAAATGGTTCTGAGCTGCCATGTCAATACTGGGAACTGATTTTGGGTCTTCTGCAAAAGCAGCAAGTACCCTCATAGCTGAGCAATCTCTCCAGCTCCCTTCCCAATTTTAAATTATTATTTGATAAACTTTAATCAAATTTAGTAAATTTAGTAATGTCATAAATCTGATTTTTTTTTTTTTTTTTTTTTTTTGGTTTTTCGAGACAGGGTTTCTCTGTGTAGCTTTGCGCCTTTCCTGGAGCTCACTTGGTAGCCCAGGCTGGCCTCGAACTCACAGAGATCCGCCTGGCTCTGCCTCCCGAGTGCTGGGATTAAAGGCGTGCGCCACCAACGCCCGGCCAAATCTGATTTTTTTAATCAGTAAGAATATGTAATTTTACCATAAAATTAAGAGTTTTATCACTCGGTCTTTCAAAAAGTCACATTAATGTATAATTACAAGAAGGTGATGAAATAGAACTTGTAACATATATACATATGATCTATGTATTTAAAGAATCAGGAATATCTGTTAATCCTCTGATGGTGTGTTACTTCTTTGGCAACTTAGGAGTCACATTCATTACTGAAAAACAGAGTTTAAGAAATTTTCCGGTACAGGCTCCCACCCCCAATCAAACAGTTGGCTACAACGGAGACTTTAGTGCCAAAGACAAAATGGTTTTCTCCATGGCATCTCATTGGGTATATTAACCATGCTTAAGGGTAAGTCTATGCCCTGGAGTAGTTGGCACCACAAAATGAACTCCATAGTATTCTTGTAGTTGTTTTGTTCCATTTGCTTTGTTTGGGCATTTTGTTTGTCTTATTGGTTTTTTTGCTTGTATTTCTTCTTTTGTGGGTTTTGGGGGTTTTTTGTTTTTGTTTCTTCTTCAATTGTTTGTTGGTTTTATTATTATTATTATTATTATTATTATTTTATTTTATTTACAATACTATTCAGTTCTACATAACAGCCACAGATTCCCTTGTTCTCCCCCTTCCTGCCCCTCTCCCCTTCCCCCCAGCCCACTCCCCATTCCCATCTCCTCCAGAGCAAGGCCTCCCCCAAGGACTGAGATCAACCTGATAGACTCAGTCCAGGCAGGTCCAGTCCCCTCCTCCCAGATTGAGCCAAGCATCTCTGCATAAGTCCCAGGTTTCAAATGAGTAGGAGCAATGAAGGGCAAAGGTCAAGGAAAAGAGAGCGGGAGATCCTAGCTGGATCAAGAACAGAGAGGGAGAACAAGGAATAGGAGACCATGGTAAATGAAGACCACATGAGAAAAGGAAGAAACAAAGGGATAAAGAGGCCCACAGAAATCCACAAAGATACCTCCACAAAGGATTGCTGGCAATGGCCAAGAGATAGCCGGGACTGACCTACTCTGGTGATGGGATGGCCAAACACCGTAATAGTTGTGCCAGAAACCCCATCCAAGGACTGAGGAATCTGGATGCAGACATCCACAGCTAGGCCTCGGGTGGAGCACCGGGAGTCTAATTAGTGAGAAAGAGGAGGGTTTATATGAGCGAGAATTGATGAAACCAAGGTTGGATAAAGCACAGGGACAAATAGCCAAAGGAATGGAAACACATGAACTATGAACCAAAGGCTGAGGAGCCCCCAACTGGATCAGGCCCTCTGAATAGGTGAGACAGTGGATTGGATTGATCTGTTTGGGAGGCATCTAGGCAGTGGTACCAGGTCCTGGGCTCATTGCATGTGTTTGTTGGTTTTAAATAGAGACACAGAGAGAAGAACATTTTTTGGTGAGTATGTAGCTGGGGAGGACCTAAGAGGAATTGGTGGAGGAAAACCATGATCAAAATATATTCTATGAGAAAAAAAAATCTTTTCAATTAAAATATATATTCTCTATATGTGGTGATGCACACCTGTAATTTCTCCACCCAGGAGATGGAGGCAGAAGGATCTGAAATTCAAGTCATTCTCAGCTATCATAGAGAGACTAAGGTCAGTCTGTGGGATGCAGAAGAACTTCTTTCCAAAAAAAAATTTCCCCATTAAAAGCATCTGCTCATGTGGTTGTGTTTAGAAATGTTTAGAGCCGCAAATGTGGATGAATCATCTATATAACCTACTCCCCATTTTATTTTATTTTATTTTATTTTATTTTTAATTCTACAATACTATTCAGTTCCACACAACAGCCACAGATTCCCCTGCTCTCCCCCCTCCCGCCCCCCCTCCCCTCAGCCCACCCCCCATTCCCACCTCCTCCAGATCAAGGTCTCCCCCAAGGACTGGGATCGACCCGACAGACTCAGTCCAGGCAGGCCCAGTCCCCTCCTCCCAGACTGAGCCAAACATCCCTGCATAAGTCCCAGGCCTCAAACAGTCAACTCATGCAACAACGAGCCCAGGACCTGGCACCACCGCCCAGATGCCTCCCAAACAGATCAAGCCAATCGACTGTCTCACCTATTCAGAGGGCCCGATCCAGTTGCCACCCCCCTCCTCCAGCCCTTGGTTCATAGTTCATGTATTTCCATTCGTTCAGTTATTTGTCCCTGTGCTTCATCCAACCCTGGCCTCAACAATTCTCATTCATATAAACCCTCCTCTCTCTCACTAATCAGACTCCCAGCCCTCCACCAGGGGCCCAGCCGTGGATGTCTGCATCCAGATTCCCCAGTCCCTGGATGGGGTTTCTGGCCCAACAATTAGGGTGTCTGGTCATCCCATCAACAGAGTAGGTCAGTCCCGGCTGTCTCTCAACCATTGCCAGCAGTCCTTTGTGGGGGCATCCCCGTGGACTTCTGTGGGCCTCCCCAGCTCTCCGCTTCTTCCTTTTCTCATGTGGTCTTCATTTACCATGGTCTCCTATTCCTTGTTCTCCCTCTCTGTTCTTGATCCAGCTGGGATCTCCTGCTCTCTTTCCCTTGACCCTCGCCCTTCATTGCTTCCACTCATGTCCAGCCTGTTCATCCATTTCTCCATGTCTTTCTTGGGGTCCTGTTTTCCAGGTAGCCTCACTGGTGATGTGAGTAGTGGTCCAGTCATCCTTGTTCCACATCTAGCATCCTCCTATGAGTGAGTACATACCATATTTGTCTTTCTGAGTCTGGCTTACCTCACTCAGGATGATTTGTTCTAGATCCATCCATTTGCCTGCAAACCTCTGAGATACCACCTTACGCCTGTCAGAATGGCTAAGATCAAAAACACTGAAGACACTTTATGCTGGAGAGGATGTGGAACTAGGGGAACTCTTCTCCACTGCTGGTGGGAATGCAAGCTTGTACAACCACTTTGGAAATCAATATGGCTATGGTGTTTTCTTAGAAAATTGGGAATCAATCTCCCCCAAGATCCAGCTATACCACTCTTGGGCATATACCCAAGAAATGCTCAATAATACCTCCTCCCCATTTTAAACTCAGAGGAGCATCACAAAAAAATACATAGAAAGAATGCAATCAGAGCTGCAGACTAGGGGAGCATGGGAGAGCCAAGTTTTGGGATGACATGTCTGTATCATGCACCAACTCATAGTAGCTGTAGTTACCTACACAGGACCTGCACAAGATCAAGCCAGTCAAAATTCCAGCATGGATGTAAGAAAGGACCCATGAGACACTCATCCTTGCTAGAGGAGCTACCTGACAAGTGTGAGCAAAACTGGGCTGTAATAACTTATCAGCAGCGAAAAGAAACTGTGCATCACTGAGAAGGATATTATGAACTATATATAAGTCTTGAGGAATCTTTGATGGAACAAAGAGGTTTGGTAAAATTTCCCAGCAGGAGGTGGAAGAGGAAGTGAGAAAGGGGAGCCAGAAGAAGATGAAGATGAGGAAGAGAAGAAGTAGGAGAAAGAAGAAAAAATTATTCTATAGAGTCAGGGAGGTGCATGTAACAGGACACAGGTGTTATTTCATTCATTATGCATTATTAAATATCTGGTTATAGTCACCTCTCAAGGTGCCAATGGGCTACATGAAGAGGTAAAGATATCAAGAGCACCCCGAAATCTTATTAAAGCTGCATCTATTTTTAAACATTTTAAAAATGAAAAGGTACTTCTGTTCTGTGTTGTTCCCAGTCCTTGTGGGTATGACAAGGCATTTGACCATGTTACTGGCGTTTTGTTTTCAATCTGTAAAGTGGTGTTAACTATGTAATTGTTGTCTAGGAATTCTGTTTTTTTTCAACTGTACATATTTATAGTTTGGAAAGAGGACAAGATGTTGCTCCTTGAGTTGAGGCTATGGGGAAAGATGTCTTTTGGTCTATGGGCTCAGAGCATCCATTGTGAACCTTGACCTGTTGATAATGTGGGGAATGCTAAAGTAGCATTGAGCTACTCATTTTATATATAACGAAGTAGGGTTTGGCTACCTGGTCAGGTGTTTCCCTATTTCAAGAGTAGTTAGATATAGTCCCCATAGGAAGCTCAATATAAGAAAGGAAAAGAAAAAGAAATGAAGGTATCCTTGTTTTCTTTCTGTTGCTGTAGTAAAACACTGACTGTAGGAGGAAGTTTCTCTGTCTGACCAGCAAATCCCAAATACCTGGCAGCCACTTCCCAAATAATTGACTCGGAGGCTTAAAACTACTTATGAATGCTTGGCTGGTAACTCAGGCTTATTACTGACTAATTCTTACACTTAAATTAACCCATAATACTTACCAATGTTTAGCCATGTGGCTCTTTTGTCAGTCTGATATTCTCTTCTTGCTTCCTCTGCATCTGACTGGTGACTCTGACTCCACCCTTCCTCTTCCCAGACTTCTGCTAGTCTGATTACCCCACCTCCACTTCCTGCCTGGCTACTGACCAATCGCATTTTTTTTTTTGGTTTTTATTATTATTATTATTATTATTATTATTATTATTATTATTATTATTTTATAACACCATTCAGTTCAACATAATAGCCACAGAATCCCCTGTTCTCCCCCTCTCGCCCACCCCTCCCCCCAGCCCACCCCCCATTCCCACCTCCTCCAGATCAAGGTCTCCCCCGAGGACCGGGGTTGACCTGGTAGACTCAGTCCAGGCAGGTCCATTCCCCCCTCCCAGACTGAGCCAAGCGTCCCTGCATAAGTCCCAGGATTCAAAGAGCCAACTCATGCAACGAGCCCAGGACCTGGCACCAATGCACAGCTGCCTCCCAAACAGATCAAGCCAAATGACTGTCTCACCCGTTCAGGTGGCCTGATAAACCCCATCCAAGGACTGAGGAATCTGAAGGCAGACATCCACGGCTGGTCCCCTGGTGGAGCACTGGGAGTCTAATTAGTGAGTAAGAAGAGGATTTATATGAGCGAGAATTGTTGAAGCCAAGGTTGGATAAAGCACCGGGACAAATAACCAAATGAATGGAAGCACAGGATCTATGAACCAAAGGCTGAGGGGCCCCCAACTCAATCGCATTTTATTAAATGAATAGGAGTGAAAAATATTTACAGTGTACAAGAGCGTTATCCCACAATATTTCCCCATTCTTCTTTCTTTTTCTTTTCTTTTCTTTTTTGTTTTTCGAGACAGGGTTTCTCTTTGTAGCTTTGTGCCTTTCCTGAATCTCACTCTGTAGACCAGGCTGGCCTCAAACTCACAGAGATCTGCCTGCCTCTGCCTGCCAAGTACTGGGATTAAAGACATGTGCCACCACTGCCCGGTCTTTTTCTTTTTATCATTAAGACATTTTCTATTCATTTTACATACCAATCACAGATCTCCCTCTCCTCTCTCCTCCTGCCTCCAGCCTTTCTCCCCAACCTATTCCCCATTCTCACCTCCTCCAAGGCAAGATCTCCCATGGGGAGTCAGCAGTGACTGGTACATTCTGTTGAGGCATGGATAATGGTCAATAATAAAGCTAAACAAAGGAGATTATATTCAGGGTTTTTATTTTAAAAAGAATAAAAGACTTAAGCCATTATCCATAACAATTTGTAACCAACATTCTAAACACAGACAAACATCCAAAATCCATATTTTGGAGGGAATGTAGGTGTAGTTTTCTAGGCTATTTCCTGCTGATTGTGAGTGTTCTTAATCTTATGGGGACCCTGAGAAAATTTAGGATTATGGTCAAGTACTGACTGGAGTAGTCTGTGTAGGTGTAATTCTAAATGGTCTTCTTAAATAAGAAACACAGAGCCAAATAAAGAGTTAAAAGCTCAGAGATCTAGCAGTAGCCAAGAGCTAAGACTACTTTTCTTACCACTCACTGCAGTCCTCCCCAGAGAGAGACCTTCTTCCTGTGTCCTGTCTTTTTATTGCCTTTCTGTTCTGCCTTCTCATTGGCTGTAAACCCAACTGCATGACCTCCTCGTCACTGCCTATCTACACAGACCTCCAGGTCTCTATGGTTGGTACTGAGATTAAAAGTTTGGGTCACCATTTGGCTGTGTCCTTGAACACACAGAGACTCTGCCTAACATGTGATCAGATTACAGGCATGTGCTACCACTACCAGACTTCTGCTTAATGCCTTGCTCTTAGCTCTGATCCCCAGGCAATTTTATTAACATACAAATAAAATCACATTTCAGCACAAATAAAATATCACTATAAGTCAGTGTGGCTGGATCATCTCAGCCAGCATCCTTGAAGCCTTTCTGGGTGTGGAACTCAGAGGAAACTTCAAAAGAGGTTTCGTGAAACATTAGATCATCTAGGCCATCTGTTCCAATCGGAGATTTTTCAGGGGGTCTTCCTCTATCAAATCTGATCTTTATTAACCAATGGTAGTGACACATATTCACAGTGTACAGAAAGGGCATCCCACAGCACACTGACAAAACAAACATGGGAAGAAAGGGTTTATATGGCTTACAGAGTCCAGTCTATCATCTGAGGAAACCAAGCAAGAACTCATGGCAGGATCTTGAAACATAAGCCACAGAAGAATGCTGCTTACTAGTTTTTCCCCACACTCATATCTAGCTAACTTTGTTATTTATATAGCCCTGACCCATATGCATAATGATGCTGCTGCCCATCGTGGGCTTGGCCCTCTTCTATCAATTAGAGGAGTCAAGAAAATGCCCCGTAGACACGCCCAACGGCCAGCTTTATGGAGGCTATTCTTCAGTTGATATTCCATTTTCCTAGGTGTGCCATACTGACATCCAAATTTAGTCATCACAGAAGGGGGCATATTCATAATTCAAAAAGTCAGGTTGATGTCCCAGTGAGGAAGTTTTAGTGATAAGTTCTCCAAAATCTAGCTAGAGTTGTCCTAAATGGTACAGTACTTTTTATTCACAACAAAAGGGAAACAAAATACTTGTCTGTGAATTATATTTTTATTATTTTTTGTAATCTGGAGATTGCCAGATGCAAATGGGATGCTAAGATTGAGTTCTGTAAGATGTTTGTCTAGGTGTACTTCTATGATAGGAACTACGCACTGGTACAAAGTCAACAGCCTAAGATAGGAACTCAGAGGAGACACATTGAACTCAGTACCAAACAACCCCCTTACAACCACACAATAGACTAATTCCAAATTCATTTACAATATGTCTTATGGCATTTTAATAAGCTAACTGGAGACCATTAGAAATAATTAACAACCAACCAGCTGTGAATACCTAATAACTATTTATCACAACTTGCTACAACAAGGGAGACAATCAGGACCATTTGCATTTCAGGAATTCCTTAAAAGCAGACAGAAGTAGTAGGAAAGCTGGTTAGTGTTAGGAAAAGGGGGAAGGTTTAGACATTTTCTCACTGGGTTTCTGCTGGTAGGATGGCTAGATGTAGAACAATATATGTGATTGGTTAGGTTACATATTTGGTCTCTTGGGATGGGGTGATAGGATCAAAATTAGTACAGCATCTTGGAAGCTGTGCACTATTAGTGGTGTCCAGGACACTCGGGCTCATTTTAAAAATTACTGCATGTCTTCCCAGGTTTTAATTATATACAGTCATCTTTTACATTTTCTTCTTGATCTGTTTGTCTGTCTCATTTGTTGATAGCTTTGTATAGATAATGAATAGATTTTTGAATGTTATTTTATTTATGTTCTGACAAATAACACTTGCTTGGAGATCAGAGAAGCAGAGCCGTAGCCACTAGATATTTCTTACCTCTACAAAAATCTCAGATTGAATCACCTCCCTAGTGCGGCGATTAAAACTACCCATCTTTGTTCTGTTTTAGACTGGTTCAATCTACTGTAGCCCAGGGTGGCCTTGAACTCCTGATCTTCCTGCTTCCTCCCCCCAAATGCTGGAATTAAAGGTGTGTGCCACCAGTGCTTGGCCTCTATGGTTAACTAGTGGCTAGCTCTGCCCTCTGGTCTCCAGGCAAGCTTTATTTGTCAGAACACAAACAAAATAACACACAACAAGATTTGTTTGTGTGAGTTGTATAGATTATTGTTCAGATTCCTCTTAATATATAGCTTATCAATTTATGTTCATACATATGTTTTTAAATCTATCTTTTGGTTGTTTGTTGGTTCACAGAGATAGAACAATTGAGAATAATCTTGCTATTTTTATCCTCACCATTCATCCGTTGCCTGCTTCTTGTACAATCACAATGAGATTAATTCAAATGAATTTATAATTACAGTGTTTTGACTTTGCTGATTTTTTTTAAATTAAATTTAATTTAATTTTAATTAAAATTTAGTTTTGCACTAAATTTTCATAAACTCTCTGAAACTCTGGAAATAGCCAACAGTCAAATGAAAGCACCTCATATATATTCATAAGAACCATCATTTACATGTGGCAAAGCCTCAAAGCAGGCAGAGCATAGGAAAGCTTGACAGCATAGGAAAAAGCCAAGACTTCAGGGATACTTCTTCAGAAGTTGTAAATAGGTGAAACTGAATTGAAACACTGCATTTGACCAGGAGTGTGTGCTGGGCTGTCTCTCAGAGGTTCTAAAATGGGTATGAGGCAGACAATTAGGTGCCGCCTGTGCCTGTCCCTGTGATATCCTGTACACACCGAGGGACCACAAAAAAGTTCTCCAAATCTTGCTAATCACTTTTTTAGATTTGCTCAGGTAAATTGTGTTTGTTTTACCTGACAGGTAATTAGAATAGAGTGTTTAAAACTTATTATCAATCCCTAATGAAATTGCTGTCATGGATCTAGAGTTGAGCTAAAAATTAGTGGTCATGAGGGGAAAGGGATCAGGGAATAAAAAACTGTAAGTCACTGACCAGAGTCCAATCAAAAGACAGACTCACCATCTCACTCTAACACGCCCAACACAGGTGAGTCAATTTTCCTTTCAACCCAAGACAGAGGTGACCAGAGAATCTAGATGTAGATGAAAGAGAAGGGAAAATAGCCTTTTTGCTGTCTTTGGAAGTGAGATTCTGAAAGGGCCTTCATGTGAAACTGGACCTCTCCCTGTGAGGCTTGGGGATGGGCTGTCTTGGGTCTTCCTTACTTTGCACGAAGCAGGTTCCTCTTTCAGCTGCAGAATTCTTTATGTCATCCATTTTGAGGGGTGAATTTCTTTTCTTTTCATTCTCCCTTCTCTTTTGTTAATTTCAAGTTATTAATTTGAAAATGACACAATATTTGAATATTACATAACTGCTCAAAATAGTTTTTTTTGTTTTGGTTTTTCGAGACAGGGTTTCTCTGTGTAGCTTTGCGCCTTTCCTGGAACTCACTTGGTAGCCCAGGCTGGCCTTGAACTTACAGAGATCTGCCTGCCTCTGCCTCCCAAGTGCTGGGATTAAAGGCATGCTCCACCACCGCCCAGCACTCAAAATAGTTTTAATTAATTGTACAAGCTAAAATTCAAAGAAAGGGATATGTCTGCAATGGAAGCTCTTATATAACTAAATGGAAAATATGTATATTTTGAAACCACATAATGATTGTGATTAGGAGTTCTGTCTTTTGAAGTCTGCACTAGAGTTTCCTTGTAAAATAATGTTGCAATGGACAGATTTATCAGTTAATTTTGCAATAAGCTTCCACAGAGAGTAAATTTCTCCTTTGACCAGCAGTTTCTCTTAACCCTAAAACCTCAGTAAACTGAAATTCAGATTGAAATCCAAGTTGAGAAAAAGGCTTGTTGACTAATGCAGACTTCTAGTGAAGGCTAGAATGAAAGAGATTTTTTTTGAGGGGAATTGGCTCTACATGGAAAAGGAGGAAGGTTCGTGTGTTGTTTAGATGCACAGAGAAAGCCCTGGCATAGATTCTGTCCAGCAGCATACTCTCCTAGATTCCTAAGGGTGGGAGCCATGAGAGAGGAAGGACCAGGCTTGGAGCTTGGAACATGACACGGCCTGGCACTGAGTGGAGACAACTCCCACGGTGGCCTGGAAATGCAGCTTCGGAGGGTGTTTCCCTCTCTCTGTGAATTCCCTCCCATTTATGGGACTCTGCACTGTGGCCAAGCAACACCCTAGCCTTTTCTAGCTTCATGAAGTAAACTTTTATGAAAATCATTTTACAGTGGCTCTACTTTGAATGTCACCTCGTTCCAATTATGTCAAATACATTCCTCATGTTCAATTTCTATCCTTGACTTTCGTCACTTTTCTTCCATATTATCAAGGACTTTTCATAATGAATTGATTGTCTAAAAATGTTATCCTTTGATTTCAGATTTTTAGTTTCTCTTTAAAGCTTCTGCCCCCAATTCTTTTAGGTGAACTGCTTCCCAGATTATTTATTGAGGAAAAACTGTCTTAAGTTTTGTTTCTGTAATGAGATTGTACTACTTATGCTTTTCCATGTTTGAACACCACACCTATAAACTTGCCATCTCATTTGCCAACATTGTGCCAAGGACTGATGATTTTTTACCTCGGAACCATCATTCACATTTGGTCTTTCTCCCTGTCTCACTTCATGTTGGTATGCTCTGTTAGTCTGTCCTGACTTATAATATCTATTTGTTCATTATCTTCCTAGCTCACAGTAATTTTTAACCATAGAGTGCCTAGTAAATGAGTATGTCACTTTGCAGTCAATTTTCAGGAATGGGAGGAGAGTAGAAAAAGGAGCTATCAGGGGTGCCTTCCTATACTTGAAGCATCAGAGAGCTCTTCCTCTACAAAAATCTTGTTTATGTGGATGTATACATGTCAAGATGATAAGATAATGTTCCTCAGTTAATTCAGAAGCTCCTGGATAGATCCACTATCTGCAAAGACATTCACATTGCACAGGTGGATCCTCACATTCTTTCTCTCATCATACTTCTCTCTCCCCTTTTCTATGTTTCTATGTCATGTTATATAGCTGATTTCTCAAGAATAGAAATGTGCAAAGCTTGATAAAATTTTGAAACCTAACCTTTACAGTATAACTATTGAGTCTCTCAAACTGGCTGATTTGTCTTGTTAACATTTCATGTTATTTCTTCAAATTGTAGAGACGTACATTACAATGCAAACTAGATTGCACAGGAAACAACACTGTATGTGGGAGGCTCTGCATTCAGATGAACACTTGAAGTTGGATTACATGGTGTGGATTATAGTTAATGTTTCTCTAGTGAGTTCATCTGATTATTCTCACAAACTTCACATTATGTCTTTACTGAAAAAATAATTTAGCTGAGCATGTTGGTGCACTCCTTTAATCCATGCAGTTTAGAGGTGGAGGCAGGCAGATTTCTGGGAGTTCCAGGCCAGTCTGGTATGCAGAGTGAGTATCAGGCCAGAAAGGAAAACACAATGAGACACCGTCTCAAGATGGTAAATGAATTATATGCACTACCTCCTACCGTGATTTCTTAGACCTTGTTTTAATAACTGTCCTGGTATTGTTTCTTGTACCCCTGTGGCCACTTCATGTCATTTTTCCTTCAGTGGGGAGCATTCCTTCTAGGATCCTCTGAATGACTTAGTAATCACAATTTTTAAAAATGTATTTTTTTATGTTTTTTCTTCAATTCTGTTGCATAGTTTTGCTGGCATAATAGTCTTATTCAGAAAAGTCTTACCTTAGCCTATATCATCAAGTGTACTACTCCCTATTCTTTCTTCTAGTAGCTCCAGAGTTTAGGCCTAACAATGTTTGATCTGTTTGGAATTTATCTGTGTACCGGTTCAGATATAAGGATCAATTTCATTCTTCCATAAGTAGACATCCAGTTTCCCCAAAGCTATTTGTTAAAGATGCTCTCTTTTCCCCAACATATGTCTTTGGGAACTTTGAAAAAAAATCAGGTGGTTGTGTATCATTTTATATATGGGATCTCAGTGTATTTCACTGAATAACGTGTCTGTTTTTGTGCCAGCATCATACTGTTTTATCATTATCTATCTCTCTGTAGTATAACTTGAAATCTGATGTGGTGATTCTTCAGGCAGAGTTTTTATTATTCAGAATTGTTTTTGGCTATTTTGAGTCTTTTGTGTTAACACATAAAATTTAAAATTGTTTTTTTTCAACTTGTGTGAAGAATTATGTTGGACTTTTGATGGGGATTGTGTGAAATCTATTTATTGTTTTTGGTGGGATAGTCATTTTTACAATATTAATCCTACCAATCCTTGAGCACCAGAGGTCTTTAAGTTTTTCACTTCCTTAGTGATATTTATTCCAAGTTATTTTTTGAGCTATTATCAGTGATATTGTTTTCTTTCTTGGTGTGTCTATTGTTTGTTGGTAGGCCATTGGTTTTCTGTGTTAAATTTGTATTTTGCTTCTTGCTCAATGTATTTATCAGCTATAGGAGTTTGCTAGTAGATTGTCTTTAGGTCTTTTATGTATAGAATCATATCACCTGCAAATAAGATACTTTCCTATTTATATCACCTACATCTCCTTCACTTATCTTCACTTAGATCTAGTTAGACTTCAAGCATCATGTTGAACAGGAGTGGAGACAGTGGATATCCTTATCTTACTTTTTATTTTCTTGGACATCATGTTTTTCTTAGCATGAAATTGGCTTACTGTATAGTGACTTTATTATGTTGATGTGCCTCCTATATTCCCAGATTTTCTAGGATTTTTATTTATGAAGAAGCAGATTTTGTCAAAGGCCTTTTCTGAGTCTGATGATCATGTGGTTTTCTCCTTGAGTCTCTTTATATAATGTATTATATTTCTTAGGTTTTGTGTGTTGAACCACCTCTGAAACTCTGAGAAAAAGCTGATTAAATAATGGTGATGATTTTTTAATTGAATCTTGAACTCAGTTTACAGCTATTTTATTGAGAATTTTTGTATCTATATTCATCAAGAAGATTGACCCATAAGTTTATTTGGATATTGGGTCTTTTTCTTGTTTTGGCATCAAGAAAATACTGGTTTTGTAAAAAGAATTTGGAAAATGTCCTTCCATTTCTACTTATTGGAACAATTTGAGGAATATTGGTGCTAATTATTCTTTTTAGTTCTAGTAGACCCATGTTCTGGAATCCATCTGGCCCTTACCTTTTTTTATTTGGAAGAATTTTAAAAATTTTAGTTTAAATATAATTTCTTAATTCCAATTATTTAATTAATTTCTCCCTTCCATTTTCTCCTTTCAATCCCTCCCAAGTCCTCCCCTCTAGTCCCTCCGATGTTCTACCTTTAGTCTTTCTGAAATGTATGTTTTTTCCTATGATTATTGTTACACGCATACTACATAATTATGTAAATACAACCCGCTGAATTCATTTAATGTTAATTGTAGATGCATAGTTTCAGGGTTGACCAGTTGGCAGATTTTTAGTTGCTGCTTCTATCTCATTGGTTCCTATGATCTGTTTTAATTATTCACTTCATCTTTATTTAACTTTGGCAGGCTATAGTCATCTAAAATTTTCTTTTTTCACTTTCCAGTTTAGTAGAATATAAAATTTTAATGTATATCCTTATGATTCTCTGAATTTATGTACAATTTCCCTTTTCAGTTCTAATTTTAGTTATCTATGCATTTGCTTTCTTTTAGTTAATTTAGCTAAAGCCTTGTCAATATCACCTTTTCAAAAAACCAATGCTTATTGAGTGTTGTGTATTACTTTCCATCATTTTTTTAGTGGTGACTTTTATCTTTTTTGATTAACTGTTCCTGAATTGTTAATTTATTGCTTCCTGGGTGTGTTTATCCTGATCTTCAGACCATGTCTTCCTTCTATGATCACCTTTAGAGCTGCCTTAGTAGTCATAAATTCATTTAATATATTTTCAATCAGGAAAAGTTTTTATTTCCACTTCAATCTTAGCAGACAGCATTTTCTGGATATATTATTCTGTTTTATCCTTCATCACTTGGTATACACTTTTCCAAATCCTTTTCATTTTAAAAAGTTTCTATAAAATAATCAACTGTTATTCTGCTGGGCCTGTCTTTATAAGTGACTTGATTTTTTCTCTTGATGTTTTTAATGCCCATTCTTTATTGTTTGATTTTAATATTTTAACTATAATACACCACAGAGGGTTTCTTTTCTGATTCTGCATATTTGGAGTTCTGTGAACTTCTTGTACTAGGATGAACATCTCTTTTCTAGGTTTGGGAAATGTTTTTGAAAATATTCTTCATCCATTCACTATGGTTTTCTCCTTTTCTTATGCCTTTAATCTGAAGGTTAGATATTTTCATAATGTTTTAGAACTAGCTGTTCCACTGTTTGTTCATATTTCCTTTTGAATTTATCATTGACATTTACTGCATGACATATTCCTCTATCTTGTCTTCCATACTTCACTCTCTATTTTCTGCCTGATGCATTCTACTGATGAAAGCTTCTACTGTGGATTATTAAAGCCTTTTTAGGGTTTTCACTTAGAGTCATTATGATGGGATCTCTGATTTATGGAGAAATCGTGTTGTCTTTGTTTGTCATGCTGTTTATGTTTGTGGGCTTGGATTTTTCCCTCTGGAGTTAGTTTGTTGGTTGAGATTTCCTGTCCTTTTTTGTGTTTTTTATTGTAAATATCTTAATCACCTTTTTAAAGTGGTGGTGCTTGCAATGTTCAGTGAAGAACTAAGTCCTAGTAGGGTTGGTGTGTCCTTTCCATGTGCTGAACTGACATTTAAAGTCAGAGCCTCAATCTCCAGTCTTCCTCTGAGGGTAAGGATTTATTTTGTGTCTTCTAGGACCTTATACCTGGGATTACAACTTTTCCTGTGATTTGTGGATCTTTCATACATCTGTGAGCCTTAAGCAAGGTCAGATCTGGTCTTGAGCTAATTTGAGATTTATAGCTTCCCACACACTTGCAGATTTGAAGTAAAATCTGCTTCCCCACCCTGTGTCTGCAGGTTGGTTAATGCCATCGCAAGGTGTAGAAATCCCCAAATACTAATAAGTCATATAACAACTCAAGACTGATCCCTAAGAGAAACATTTTGATTAATGGACAAAAGTTTTAAAACTCAATATTATTTAAGCGCCCCCCTCAATTATTTAATTTTGTTAACTGTCCATCATAAATGTCTCTGATCTCATTATAAAGTGTATCAGTGAAAAAAATTGTTTAGAAATATTTGTCACTAGAAATTATAATGTTGATGATGAGATGATTATACTAAAAATTAATGGATATTCCAATATGGGGAGAAAGCTGTTAATAAAGTACTTGCTATGTAAACAAGAGAAACTGAGTTATGTCTCTAACTCCCACATAACAAGCCAAGGATGAAGTTGCGTAAACACAATCCCAGTGCTGAGGGATCAGAGACAAGAGGATTCCTGGAGCTTTCTAAACAGTTAGTGCACAAGCTCCAGCTTCATTTAGAGGCATTGCCTCAAATTGTAGAGAGTGATTTAGGAAGACATTCAACATCAGCTTTGGTCACCACTTGCACTTACATAAAAATTCAGACACTCTCTTCACATGTGTATACATACAATGACAGGCGATCACAGATGCAAAATTAATTCCTGCTAAAATATTTTATTTTGTGTCTGTTGATGTGAATAAATTTGCCCTTTTTAGATGATAAGAGGATGGTTCCTGACTTGTCAGTTGTGATTATTTTGTTTTCCCAGATACTTGTAGGGATCCTGGGCAATTGTTCACTTCTGTTTTATTATTTCATGTCTATATTCACTAGGAAGAGTTTAATGCCCAAAGATGAGATTTCAAAGCATGTGGCTTTTGCCAACTTCTTGATTGTAATCTCAAGAGGCATTGATCTGACAATTGTTGAGCTTGGGTTGAAATATATCCTGGATCACAATGTATGTAAATTTGTTATATACTTGTATCGGGTAGCCCGTGGGGCTTCTCTCCATTCCTCAAGTCTCCTGAGTTGTTTCCAAGCAATCACAGTCAACCCCAGCCACTCCAGGTGGATGAAGTTTAAACACAGAGCTATCAAGTACATTGTTCCTTCCTGTTCTCTCAGCTGGCTTGTACATCTACTTCTAAACAGCAGAGTTATTAGGTCAGTGACCGCCCTTGCTACTAACATAAATTTCACTAAGAAATTCAATGTGGGCTCCTGTTTAGCATTTCTTTCTGTCAACAATGCATCCCCATTTTATATATTCTTGATCAGTTTCATTGATGTTCTCTATCTGTGTATCATGGTCTGGTCCAATGTCTCCATGGTGAGCTTTCTGTATAGGCACAAGAAGCAAGTACAGTATATCCACAGTGCCCTGCATTCTCTCAGAGTCTCACCTGAAGACAGAGCCACCCAATCCATTCTGATCCTAGTGGGTATCTATGTCACCTCCTACTCAATGTCCTTCATCCTTATACTCTACTTAGTGCTCTGTGGAAATCTGAGGATGTGGCTGATGTTCATACTGGTACTTTTAGATAACTTTTTCCCTACTCTTTTCCCCTTCATAGTAATAAATAATAATAATAATAACAACTCTATTTTCAGTATCCTTTTACCTTGGCATAGGAAGAAGTAATTTCTCTGAATTTATTACTTGTTCTGATGTTTTATGTATTCTGACATACTCATATGTGTAGCAGGAATCTTAGAAGGTCTTATTAATAAAATCAAACCTGAGGCCAGTTATTGGGGTGAATGCTGGAAGATCAGAGAAGCAGAACAATCCACAACTTCCTCACCTCGACAGTTCCTCAGCTGATGCTGTTTCCTCAGACTGGAAGCTTCTGTGTCCTCAGCTCAATGGCTCTCAGCTGAACTGCTTCTAGAAGCCTAAAAGCTTAACCAGCCAAATGCTTCTAGTTTCTGTTCTTCATGCCTTATATACCTTTCTGCTTTCTGCCATCACTCCCTGGGATTAAAGGCTTACTTTCTGGGATTAAAGGTGAGTATCACCAGGCCTGGTTGTTTCCAATGTGGCCTTAAACTCACAGAGATCCAGAGGGATTTCTGCCTCTGGACTGCTAGGATTAAAGGTGTGAGTGCCACCATTTTCTAGCCTCTGTATCTAGTGGCTGTCCTGTTCTTTAACCCCTGAGAAGTTTATTAGGGTGCCCGATATTTTGAGGAACACAATACCACCACGCATATGTTCTTCCTTCAACTATGGAAGGTTACCTTCAGTAATGGCCAAACACTACTAAGCAATTCTGTGGCATCATAATTTGGTACAGCAGTTGTCCCAACTGTAATACAGGCTTGCTGAGTATTTTCATGATATATCATTGTTTTCATCCCCCAAAGCTCTGAAACACAGAGACATCATTTAGTAGAGTATTTTATAATTTCAAATAGTTAAGTAATTATAATATGGGGTTCACAAGAAGCTCAGCTTCTCTGTAGAGCTAGGACTGCATTTAAATGAGAAAAACGAAGCGGAAGGTTTGAAATACTTAAGATTTCAAATATTTTGAAAGTAATGTAATTTTTTTGACTGACTCTTTGACTCCTGTTCTGTTTCCTGATATTCAATATTTTGATCTCATGACTTGGTTGTGTGGCTTCCCTATGTGTTTCTTCCCTACGACCTAAAGAGGCAAGTATTGTATGCCAATGATGCACACCATTCCCTCAAGACCACCCAAAAGCCAGAGCTTCTACCACACTCATGATCTGGGTTCTTCTGTCACCTTTTTCTCCACTCTTCTGTCCTACTATTTATATGGCAGTCTGTGATACTCTGAGGCTTTGAGTTTCAGGAAATACATTTTCTCCATCCTGTTGTACTCATGAATAATGTCAACTGTCTCCATGCTCTTTTTTCTCTGTCATAAAAAATATATATTTTCTCTGAATGTGTCACATGATCTGGTGGTTGCTGTTTTCCATTAGGTTCACATGTTCCTTCATTCTTTGGGTCAGTCTGAGCTTCACTGTGCACGAGACACTACTAGGGAAGGTAACTGTTAATACAGCCAACTTGATAGGGTCTAGAATCACCTACAAGACAAATCTCTGTACACATTGGAGAAGGAATTTCTAGATTGCAGCATCATTGCATTAGTTGGGTCCTGGACAGAATAAGAAGGGCAAAGAATGCTGAGAATCAGTTTTCATCTTCTCTGTTTAGTGACTTCTAGCACAATGTGACCAGCTGCCCCATGTACCTGCTGTCATGATGGACTATCCCCTCAAACTGGAAGCTAAAACAAACACTTGCTTTTCTTCATGTTGTCAACTATTTTATCCATAGCCATGAAATATGTAGACATGGGATATGGGGGAAGAGGGACAATAGACTGGGTATTTCAAGGTTCTAACAGGGATGGGGGATGTGAGATGGAGGAGAGGAAGGGGTAGGGAAGAGGAGTCAAACTGAGAAGGTATAAAGAATCCATATTGAAGGCTAGTACTTTATAAGCAAATATTCTTTTCAAAATTTTAGATGAAGGTTCCTTGTGTGAGTGGATAATGCCAATTTTAGAAGGCATGAGTTATTAAAAAATGAAATTTAATCAACTGAAGAGGCACACACAGAATTTGAAAAAAAACATTACCAGCTATGTGTTTGACAGAAGATCTGTGTCTAGAAACTACAAAGAACTCAAGAATAAATACAAAGAAATACAGCCAAATTAAAAAGTTGGTTATGGAAGGGAGCAGAGTTCTCAGGAAAGAAATACAAATGGCTGACAAATACTTTTAAAAGTGTTCACTATCTTTAGCTATCATGGACATGCAAGTTAAATGACCTTAAGATTTCAACTTATCCCAAGTTGAAGCTTCTCTTTGCAGCAGATGGATATGGCATTACTGTTGCTCCAGGAACTCAAAGCAGTTGCTGCTGCCTGCACAACACTGGCCTTATCAGTATACAGTGATGGATGGGTGAGGAGCACATGAGACCTGGTGGTCCCTCCTGGTGGAGGTGTTTGTAATTTATGGATACTGTGGGAGGGGGACCGATTGACATCATTGGTGGTGAGATACTCCTGTTTTAGTGCATGGCTTCGCAGCTGTATGTTCACAGGTGGTCCTGGCCATGCTCATTGGGTGACAAACTAACAAGAATAAAGCAAAAAGACATGATAGTTGTGGGCAGATGGTGAGTGGTGGGTGGGTAATAGTGTAGGGGTGTGAGTGTGATCAGAATGTATTATATACATGCATAAATTTTTCAAAGAATAAACTAATGCAAATTAAATTTAAGAAGAGTAAAAACTGAGAACTGTGCTTATTTTAACATGGCAATTTTAAACTGAGTTGTTTTCTTCATATTTAGTGTTTTTTAGTACTTTTTATATTCTTGAAAATAATGCCCTTTCAGATGTGTAGTTGGTAAAGAACTTCTCCCATTCTGCAAGCTGCATTTTCACTTGAATGATGGTGTCCTTTGCGCTACAGAAGTTTGTAGTTTCATGAGGTCCCACTTATTGGATGGCATTAACACCTGTGTTTCTGGTGTCATGTTCAGAAACTATGTGAATGAGTTCAAACACATCCACTACTTCTTTCTATGTCAGGTTCATGGTATCAGGTCTTTTGTTGAGGTCCTTGATTTCCAGCATGGAGTGGGAATTAAGACTCAAACTCCTACCCCATTAATAAAAAAGTAATTGCAATTGATAGCTACTGGGGGGGTAGGAAGAGTTAGTTTTATTTGGCAGCATGGCCCTTGGCAACTGGACCATGCTCCAGTGGAAGGCCATACACTCAAAAATACATGGGCAGCACAACTTGTACTCAATGGACTAAACACAACAACAAAAACAATGCAAAGCTGAGTGGGTAGGAAAGTTTTGTTGGGCAAGGAAGAGGTTGGATCTGGGAAAAGTTCTGGGATGGGAAGTGAATATGATCAATAGGCTCTACAAAATTATTGAAGAACCAATATAATGAAAAAAGTAAAATTGAAAACACATCACTTGTTCTCTCTTGTAAAAACTGAGAGGATAAAGGCAAGTAAGTTGGAGATGGAATATTAGGAAGAGGGAGGCACTAAAGGGATGAGTGCATATGAAGTGGTAATGAGGATTGAATATGATTAATGGATACAGTGTACATGTATGCAAATGTTATAATGAAACCCATTATTTTGTATAGTTAATATATGCATAAGAAGAGAAGGAATGTGGATTTCATCAAAACATATTATATGCATATATGAAATTCTCAATAAAGGAGAAAAGAAAAAGAACCATGTCACCACAGCCCTGTGATGGAAGTTAGTTTTCTATTGTTTACCAGTTTATCTCTGGATCTCCAGCTCCTATATGCAGTATTCCTTTTTTTAACCTGGCATATAGCATATTTTGTTTTATTTTAATTTTTTAGAATACCTCCTTTCTTTCTTTCATTCTTTCTTTCTCTTTCTCTCTTTCTCCCTTCCTTCCTCCCTCCCTCCCCCTCTCTCTTTCTTTCTTTCTCTCTGTATCTTTTAATTAATTTATGTATTTATTTTACATCCTGGCTACAGTTTCCCCTCCCTCCTTTAATCGCAGTTCCTTCCCCCAACTCCACTGCTGTTTCCATCCCCCCAATCGACTCCTCCTCTGCTTCTGTTTAGGAAAGGGCAGGTCTTCCATGAGTATCAACAAAACATGGCATATCAAGCTGTAGTAAGACTAAGTACCTCCCAATGTATTAAGACTGGGCAAGGTGACCCAGTATGAGGAGGAAGAATAGGGTCCTAAAAGCCAGTAAAAGAGTTGTAGACATCCCCTATTCGCACTGCTAGGAGTCCCACAAGATGGCACAACTGGAACATATATGCAGAGTACTAGATCAGTCCCATGCTGGCTCCCTGATTGCCAGTTCAGTCTCTGTGAGCCCCTATGATGACAAGTTAGTTGATTCTGTGAGTTTTCTTGTGGTATCCCTGACCTCTGGCTCTTACAATCTTTTCTTCTCATCTTCTTCAGGATCCCCCAAACTCTGCCTAATGTATGTCTGTGGGTCTGCACCTGTTTTGATCCATTGCTGGATGCAGCCTCTCTGATGACAATTAGTCTAGGCACCAATATGGTTACAGGAGATGGCCAGTTCAGGTTACATATCTGCTATCCCCTAGGAGTCTTAGCTGGGGTTATCCTTGTAGATTCCTAGGAGATTCCTCAAATTAGTTTTATTTTTTCTTGATGACTAAGGATATTGAACAACTATTTTTTCTGGAGACAAGGACTCATGGTCTCTCCTTGATTGGACTGGACCTTATTATGTAGACCAGGCTTGCTTTGAGCTCACAGAGATCCATCTGCCTCCAAGTACTTGGATTGAAGATGCATCAGCCATTACTGTAGTATGTAGACCAGGCTGGCCTTGAACTACTGACCCCCTGTGTCTCTGCCATTTCAACATACCCTACCATCATGCTCCATCACAACTGACAGGACACTTAAAAACAGTTACTAGCCATTAGTGTTTCTTCTTTTGAAAAACACTTCCTCATTTTATAACCCCGTTGGTTGGTTGGCAGTTTTGTTTTCTTCATGTTTAATTTTTGCGAATCAAAAATTCTTTGTGAATTCTAGATATTATCCCCATGTCAAGAGTGTAGCTGGTAAATATTTTCTCCCGTTCATTGGGCTGTTTGTGTGCTCTGCTGGTAGTTTCCTTTGAAGTGCAGAAACTTTTTAACTGCATGTAGTTCCACTTGCTGATACTTGGGGTTAATTCTTATGCCACTGAAGTGTTTTTCAGAAAGATCTTGCTTACATTAAGGTCTTAGAGAATGTTCCCTATGCTTTCATCCTGCAGTTTTAGATTTTAAATTAAGGTCTTTTATCATTTTCAAGTTGATATTTGTGCAAGGTGAAAATCTGAATTAAATTTCCTCATCTGTATGTGAATATCCAATTTTGCCAGAACCATTTGTTGATTGACTTGCTTTTATTATTGCAATCTTTGTCACCTTTATAAAAAAATATATGGCCATAGCTTTATTGGTTTAGTCCTGGATCCTTAATTCTGTTCCATTTGTCTGTTTTTCTGCCAGTATCAAAAGGAATTTATATATTCAGTTCAATCTTCATTATAATGTCAACACAATTATTCACAGAAATTGAAAAAAAGGAATCTTAAGCTCCATATGGAAATACAAAAGTCCCAGAACAGCTAAAAAAAATCCTGACTAATAAAAGACTTTCTGGGTGTTTCACAATACCAGACCTCAAATTTTAATACAGAGCTACACTAATAAAAATGGGGGGAGGGTAATGGAGGGCAGGAATGGGAGATGAGAACATAAAGAAGTGGGAGGTTAAAGCTGGAACAGGTACAGAGTGGGTGAGCAAGGAAAGAGATACCCTGATAAACAAAGACATCTTGGGAATATGGAGAAACACAGGCTAGGGAAGTTCCCTGGAATCCACAAGGATGACCCCACCTTAGACTACTAACAATAGTCCAAAGGGTGCCAGAACTGGTCTGATCAGGTAACCAGACTAGTGAATACCCTAACTATCATCATAGAGCCTTCATCCAGTAACTGATGGAAGCAGATGCAGAGATCCATGCCTGGGTGCCAGGCTGAGCTCCAGGAGTCTAATAGATGAGAGAAAGGAGGGATTCTATGAGCAAGGGGTATCAAGATCATGATGGCAAAACATACAGAGATGGCCAGCCAAACTAGTGGAAACCCATGAACTGTGGACCAACAGCTGTGGAGCTCCCATGGGACTGGACTAGGCCCTTTGGATATTGGATACAGTTGTTTAGCTTGAACTGTTTGGGGGGCCACCAGGCAGGGGGATCAGGATCGATCCCTAGTAAATGAGCAGGCTTTTTGCAGTCCAGTGCCTGTGGTGGGACACCTTGCACAGCCTAAGTTCAGGGAGAGGGGCTTGGACCTGCCTCAACTGAGTATACCAGGATCTGCTGACTCCTCATGGGAGACCTTGACTAGGAGGAGGTGGGAATGGGAGGTGGGTTGGGGGAGAAGGTTGTGGGGTGGAAGGAGGGAAGAGAGGGGTTCTGTGGTTGGTATTTAAAATGAATAATAATAAAAAAGCATGACATTGGCATAAAAACGAACACATCAATCAATGGAATATAGTTGAAGTCCTGGATATAACTCCACACATCTAAGGACATTTTATTTTTCACAAAATGCAAAAAATACATACTAGAATAAAAGACAGCATCTTCAACAAATAGTGCTCGTCAAACTGGATTCCTGAATGTAGAAGATACAAATAGATGATCATCTATCACGCTGCATAAAACTCAACTCCAAATTGACCAAAGATCTCACCGTAAGACCAGATACCTTGAACCTAATAATTGTTAAAGTAGGGAATATGCTTGAACTCAATGACATAATAAAGGTCTTTCTTAGCAGGGTATTGTAATAACTGGAATCTCTGAAACTATAAAGCTTTTGAACAGAAAAGGACACCATCGTTTGAGCTGAGTGACAATTCTTGCTCGGCTATTACACAGATGCTGGTGATCTTACCTCACATCCTCATGCTTCTGCTGAAAATGCTTTATTGACCGAGCTTTCAACCCAACCCTGACAAAATACTTTTTTGTGGTGGTAATCTAATTGTATTGAAATATTATTTTGATTTGTACTGAAATATTAATTTGATTGTATGTTAATAAATAAAGTTGTCTGGGGGTCAGAGCTATTAGAGCCATAGCAAGAGTGTGGCGGTGGTGGCACACGCCTTTAATCCCATAAGATATCTGTGTGTTCAGGGTCAGAGCTATTAGAGCCATAGCAAGAGTGTGGCGGTGGTGGCACACGCCTTTAATCCCATAAGATCTCTGTGTGTTCAGGGATACAGCCAGCATTGGAGACATATGTCTTTAAGACCTAGGGGGCTGTACATTCAGACAGTGACGAGGCAGTCATGTGTTTGGGTTTACAACCAATGAGAAGGCAGAACAACATACTTTAAAAATACGAACCGAGAGGAAGTAGGTCTCTTTTCGCGAAGCTGGGACAGCAGGAGGAAGGGTGAGATTTTAGCTCTGAGCTCTGACCTCTCGGCTTTCTCTTTTACATTGTTTCTGTGTTTCTTATTTAATAAGACGGTTGGTTACATCTACATCTGGCGCCCAACGTGACAAGAATCCATTAAAAACTGCTTGGCTTGGCGGCAGGTCCGCTTTCCCGCAAGGGCGGCAGGCGGCCCGCGGCAGCGGCGGCGGCGGCAGCGGCGGCACACGGCGGCCGGCGGCGATCGGCTTCTTAGTCCGAGCTGCTGGCGTCCTAGTCCGGGTAGCAACTTCTAGCCCGAGCCTAGGTCTGTGAGCAGCTTGCCTAAAGCCGGTGCTACAAACAACTCAGACCTGCCCTGCCGAACAGGGCCCCGCCTGTAAAGCCAACGCACGGTCAGAGCTTAAGGAAGCCAGACCCAAGCCTTGACTCGGCACAAGAGGGAACACGTGGCTGCATTTAAGCTTTAGCCGGCTACACTTTCTTGTGCGTTCTCTCTTTCCTCTCTCTCTCTCTCTCTCTCTCTCTCTCTCTCTCTCTGGATTTACACCTGGGACACTAGGTGGCTGCTTTGAAAATCCCCTCGGATTTCTACTGTTCTACACAGATTTGGTAAGTCATAATATATCAGATATTTTAAAGGAAACTATCTAAACGAGAATTTTTTTCCACATTAAAAAACAAATGGGTTTTATGTGTACATTGGAAGAAAATTGGTTTTTGTTCGAAATTTTAGGCAGTCTGGCAATGGAACAACTATATAATATTAGTATTGGTGGAATTATGCACTTCATCACTATAATAATCCACATTTTAATATTTAAAAAGATAGTCAATTTAAGTGCCAGGATAACAGCGTTAGAAGAACTTGTTAAACCTGTAAAAATTCAGACAGAAGAAATTAACAGTGAAGTTGTTTCAAGTCGGGATCATAAGGTTGCAGAAAGAAAGCCTGTTTTCACACAGTCACCCTTAATTTATCCTGTAACAGTACAGCAGATGCCTGATCAAATGGCTACACAAAATACTTGGGCTCCAATTGAAATGTTGGATTTAAAAAGGTTTAAGGAGGCAATAGTATCTTATGGCATGCATTCCCCATATGTAAAGCAAATGTTAAACACTTGGTCAACATATAATAGGATAGTACCTCAGGACTGGCGGGACCTCGCACAAGGTGTTCTGGAACCCAGCCAGAGACTTCAATTTCTGACTTGGTTTAAGGAGGAGGCTAAAAACATAGAAAAACAATGGAGGGATAAAGGAGTACAAGTTTGCCAGGATCAGCTTATGGGCGAAGGCCAATATGCTTCAGCACAAGCACAATGTTTATATGATGTCCAAACCCTAATTTTATGTCGAACGGCAGCCTTGAATGCATGGGACAAAGTTGAGGAACCAGGAAAAAAATCTGAGTCGTTTACAAAGGTGAAGCAAGGCCCAAAAGAGTCTTTTACAGATGTTTTACAAAGACTGGCTTCAGCAGTAAAGAGAACGGTCTCGGATTCAGAAGCTGGTAAGGCAATAATTGAATCTTTGGCCTTTGAGAATGCGAATGCAGCATGCAAAAGAATAATCAGGCCATTAAGGGCAAGATCTGCACCTATGGAAGATTGGATTAGAGAAACAATTAATGTTGAAGCTGATGAGCATGATGATACATGGGTAGGAGAAGTAATTTCAAAAGGTTTGAGGAGTGTTAGATGTTTTGGATGTGGAAAGCAAGGACATTTGAAAAGGGACTGTAGACAGGTCATTTCCAGAAACAATGTTTCTTCAAGGAACAATGGCAACAGAATGCCCCTTCCTTCTGGAGTATGCAGAAGGTGTGGTAAGGGAAAACACTGGACCAACGAATGTAGATCAACAAAGGACAGACAGGGTAATCCTTTGCCTCAGTCTTCGGGAAACTCCCAGAGGGGCCTCAGGCAGGCCCCCAGTGCAAATCCAGTTCAAACCTTTCCGGCAGCCATAGAGGAAATGCCTGCTCTGGAGAGCGATTAAATAACCAAATGCCTATTGGAATAAATCATGCTGGTCAGAATGATGAAACAGAGAGAATAGAAAATTCAGGAGAAAACATAAAGAAAATTTTTTGGCAAACTTCTATTAATGAACAAAGACCAAAATTAACGATAAAAATAAATGGTGTTTTGTTGTCTGGTCTGGTAGACACAGGTGTGGATGTTACCATAATTGCACCAGAATTTTGGCATCCAACTTGGCCTCTTCAGGAGGTAAACGTTCAACTGTTAGGAATTGGGACATTATCTCAGGTGAAACAGAGTGCAAGATGGCTCGAATGTATAGGTCCAGAAGGACAGAGAGGAAAATTAAAACCATATGTGGCTAACATAACTATGAACCTGTGGGGTCGAGACTTGTTGCAACAATGGAATACTCAGATTAACATCCCTCCAATCTCAGAAACAAATCATAAACTAGCACATGTTACTGAGAGAAATATTAGAAGATATTGTTCTAATGAGTGGTCACCAGCCATCCATATTATACAAGAACAGGGCACAATAACTGATGATCTTCCAAAGACACCAACAGCTCTACCTTTAAAATGGTTAACAGACAAGCCTGTATGGGTCCAGCAATGGCCTTTAACAACAGAGAAACTCCAGGCTTTAGAAGAGCTGGTAGAAGAACAGTTAAATGCTCAGCATATTGAAGAATCAACCAGCCCTTGGAATTCTCCTGTATTTGTTATTAAAAAGAAATCTGGTAAATGGAGAATGGTAACAGACCTTAGGGCAATTAACAAAGTAATTCAGCCAATGGGTTCTCTACAATCTGGGATGCCTTTGCCTACTCTGTTACCAAAAGGATGGCCTCTCATAGTTATTGATTTAAAAGACTGTTTCTTTTCAATACCCTTACAAGAAAAAGACAGAGAAAGATTTGCTTTTACAGTGCCTACTTATAATAATTCTCAACCGGTTAAAAGATTTCAATGGAGGGTCCTCCCACAGGGAATGTTGAATAGCCCAACTCTGTGCCAATATTTTGTACAACAGCCATTGGAAGTGATACGTAAAAAATTTCCTAAATCTATAATTTATCATTATATGGACGATATTTTACTAGCTGACTCAAATGCAGATACTTTAGAAATAATGTTTGAAGAAGTAAAGAAAATTTTGCCTCGCTGGGGATTACAAATTGCTCCTGAAAAGATACAAAGAGGAGATTCTATTAATTATTTAGGATATAAAATAGAGCTACAAAAAATTAGACCCCAAAAGGTGCAAATTCGGAGAGATAGACTACAGACTCTTAATGACTTTCAAAGATTATTTGGAGATATTTCTCATCTACGAACTATTGTTGGGGTAAAAAATGATGAACTGACTAATTTGTTCAAAACCTTAGAAGGTGACAAGGACTTAAATAGTCCAAGAGAATTATCACCTGAAGCTGAGAAAGAATTAGCCTTGGTAGAAAAGAAAGTGCATGAAGGACACGTGAATCGTATTGATCCAAAGCTGGATTGCATTTTGGTTATCTTACCTTCTAGGCGTTCTCCTACTGGAATATTAATGCAGAGGGAAGATATTATATTGGAATGGATATTTTTACCAAATAAACCAAATAAAAAATTAAAAACTTATGTGGAAAAAATCTCTGACTTGATTTACAAAGGAAAATTGAGACTTCGTCAATTAGCAGGCATAGACCCAGCAGAAATTGTCGTACCATTAACTAAGGAGGACATTGAAAAATTATGGACAGAAAGTGAACCTTGGCAAAGAGCTTGCAGTAATTTTTTGGGAGAAATTAACAGCAAATATCCCAAAAGCAATAGAATTGATCTTATAAAGAGAGCTGAATGGATCTTGCCTCGAATTGTACGGCAAAAACCCATATCTGGAGTTCGTACATTTTATACAGATGCCAACAAAGAAGGAAAGGCAGGTTACAAATCAGAAAATTTAAGTAAAGTGGTTCAAAGTCCGTATAATTCAGTGCAAAAATCAGAATTGTATGCTATTCTGTTGGTATTAATGGATTTTTCAGAACCTCTCAACATAGTAACTGACTCTCAGTATGCTGAAAGAGTGCTGTTACATATTGAGACTGCAGAATTTATCCCTGATGCTTCAGAATTAACTTCACTATTTATTCAATTACAAGATACAATCAGGAAAAGGAATCATCCTTTATATATAACTCACATTCGATCCCATACTGGTCTGCCAGGCCCTCTAGCACAAGGCAATGAAGAGATTGATAAATTATTGATAGGAAATGTGCTGGAGGCCTCAGAATTTCATAAAAAACATCACGTTAATAGTAAAGGTTTAAAAAAGAATTTTTCCATAACCTGGCAACAAGCCAAAGAAATAATAAAGAAATGTCCTACTTGTTCCTTCTACAATCAGACGCCATTACCAGCAGGATGTAACCCAAAGGGTACTCAGAGAAATGAAATCTGGCAGATGGACGTGTTTCACTTTGCAGAATTTGGAAAATTGAAATATGTACACCACACTATCGATACTTATTCAGGATTTCAATGGGCAACTGCTTTGAGTTCTGAAAAAGCTGATTCTGTAATCACTCATTTGCTAGAAGTTATGGCCATCATGGGTATACCTGCACAAATCAAAACTGACAATGCTCCATCATATGTCTCTGTTAAAATGAAACAGTTTTTTGCTTATTACAATATAAAGCATATTACAGGCATACCACATAATCCTACAGGTCAAGCAGTTATAGAAAGATCAAACAGAACTCTAAAGGATATGCTAAATAAACAGAAATGGGTAACAAAAACCCCCAGAAATAGACTGCATAATGCTCTTCTAACTTTGAATTTTCTGAATGCCAATGAGAAAGGAACAACAGCTGCAGAGAGACATTGGATAATAGAAAAAACTACAGAATTAAATCAGCCTATATACTTTAAGGATGTGCTGACCTCAGAATGGAAACCAGGGTATGTATTACATTGGGGACGTGGTTTTGCTTTTGTTTCTACAGGAGAAGATAAGCTGTGGGTACCATCAAAATTGATAAAGGTTCGATTTGAACAAGAGAGACCTCTTAATTAGAGGAGGTGATAGTTCATCAACCAGCATGAACATCCAATTTAAACTAACTTGTATCAATAACACATGCCTTTTCCTTTAATCAGATAATAACTTGTCAAAAGGAAACATCCCCAAAATTAGTCTTGGGGAAAGGTTTTTGTTTTTGTCTTTTAGGAGAATGAAGGTTAAGGAATCTGAAGAACACTGGACAAATGAGACAACTGAAAAAAAAAAGGACAAATCATCTATCCCAAGAAACAGAGTGAAACGGTGTATGGGTATATATTATCTAAAAAAATTTTATGTCTTCCTAAATGTTTGTTTCTGCTTTTCTCTAAAGATTTAACACTATTGGTCTTCTAACAGTCCCAGTTCAATTAAAATTTAAAGCTGACTTTGGAGTTGGAGAATGGCTCTCTCCTTCTTTAAAATCAAGCATGTTGTTAAAAGGAAAATGCAAACTCCCTGTATCATGCCAGAATAAGAGCCATTTCTGCTATGGTACAGGACAAAAGCAAAATTAATTAAGGGACTATTCTATTACTAATCTCAACTCTTTGATTCTATTCTGATTCTTTAAACTGTTCTCAAAGTATAAATTTTATATCAAAATTTACAAGATTAATATATATATATATACATTTTAAACTTTGTTAAGATATGAATGGTCACATAGAGTACTAACTAATTCTAGAAAAAAGGCTAGCTGCATATATATGTTTTTGTGTTCGAGTCTCTTATCAGTTTTCTGCAGGAAATCACGGCCTGGCCTAACATCAACTGAAGTCTCCAGAAAGAAGATGGGGCCCCACAACAACAACAATTCCACGTGGACAATAATAATATCATTAAGCTGACAAACATCATCCACAGATCAGCTTTGAACTACAAGGTGCTCAGAGCAAATTTGAGATGACTAGCTGAGATGATCCAGTCTCAAAGACTACTTGAATAAGGACTTGAGATAAACCCTCAACTTTGGCATTATACACAGACTGGATAATGAAGGATATAGTTACCTCTCCTAGAATTTGACAATTAACCTAAAATTTTTCTTTCAGGATAAAGAAAACTTCGCCCATACCCAGCAGGAAGCAATTTTAAGAATACGACGCCCACAATCCCAAAGAGGTGGTGTGGGGCGGGTGGTTTTTTGGTCTTTTTAATGGGTTTTGGGTCTGGGATAATTTTCAGTATTTAGGGGGGTTGGTTACAAGTTATTGTCAAGGGTTAGGAAAAAGGCTAAGCATAGGAGATTAGATTTAAAGTTCTTGTTTAAAAAAAAAAAAGAGAGAAAGAAAGAAAAGAAAAAGACAATTACTAGTTTTAAATACTTTACATTGGATTGAATTGTTTTATATTGTACACAAATTTGAAACTGATATTGTTAGAAAATGCTATATGTATATTTCTAATTGTATTTATTCCATCCATTTAACAATGTAATGCAAATTTCTGATCCTTGAATGTTATTATTATCAACTATTAGGATATAAAGAAATGAAAGCTAGTAGTTAGACATTATCATAGAACTTGTAGTCAGATATGTTTTAAAAATTGAGCAGAGATGTTTTAGACAGGTCATCTTCAAACCCTTCAGAGATCTACAGAATATGGCATTTAAAATGTTTTAATAACTTAGAAAATTTTTTTTTTTTGAGACATGTCGGCTCCTGGCAGTACCAATCTACTTTAGAGAAAATATGGGCATTGAAGAAACTGCATATGGAGTCAACTTTCATTCTGGCAAAAGTTAGCCACTGGACAACAAAGTATCCTCGAATCAACAGGACAAAATGGACAGACAGATCACGAAACAAGGGACTACTGATTCTTGCCAAAACAAGTGTGGTTATGGCTTTATCAAAAGGCATCTTCTGAGGCCAGGACAATATGGCCCCATCCCTGAAGTGGCCTTCGCATCCGGAAAAGGTACGGTGCCCTTCTCTTCGAAGGCAGCTTAACAGGCAGAGGGCCGATGGATTCTGTTGTACAATGGAACAGCAGCTGAAAGCTCATGCCTCTCAAAAGTAGACTGGCATTTAATAGAGGCATGTGGAGAAGAAGGGGATGCTGAGATGAAGCCATATATACACAGCCAAGAAGAATGGACAGCTGAATTAAAAAACTGTCAACAATTTCCAGAATTTAAAATCCTGAATCATGACAGGACACTAGTGGAATTCAGGTGTTTCTGGTACGTGGACTGCTCTCACCCAATGTGAGGTTGAACTGTTGACCTTGTGTACATCCTACTTCACAAATGAGTCTGTCAGATACACTAAGCCTATAGGCTGAAGATGATGCCCCAACACTGCGGAGAAACCTCAGGTGACTGCCCAGGCAGCTGGCTGTTTCTGTCAACTCACAAAATTTTTTGGAAGTTGCTTGCATGCACTTCCTGTTTTTATTTTTGTTAGCTACTATTATTCCCTTCTTGGGTCTCTGAGGGAGTTGAAGATTAGTTAGTTATGGTTGAAGATTAGTTAGTTATAGTTGAAAATTAATTAGGATAGAAAGTACATTAGATACATCTTGGAATTATCAAAATAGGATAGATAATGGAATTATTTTCTCTGATTTGTCAAATACCTGTTTAGGTATTTATTACTTGTATATATTGTATATAGTTATTGTACTTTTGTATATAGTTTTTCTTTTGTTAGTCATAACCTTTTGCTTTTTTTCTTTTTATTAAAATAGAAAAGGGGAAATGTGGTGGTAATCTAATTGTATTGAAATATTATTTTGATTTGTACTGAAATATTAATTTGATTGTATGTTAATAAATAAAGTTGTCTGGGGGTCAGAGCTATTAGAGCCATAGCAAGAGTGTGGCGGTGGTGGCACACGCCTTTAATCCCATAAGATATCTGTGTGTTCAGGGTCAGAGCTATTAGAGCCATAGCAAGAGTGTGGCGGTGGTGGCACACGCCTTTAATCCCATAAGATCTCTGTGTGTTCAGGGATACAGCCAGCATTGGAGACATATGTCTTTAAGACCTAGGGGGCTGTACATTCAGACAGTGACGAGGCAGTCATGTGTTTGGGTTTACAACCAATGAGAAGGCAGAACAACATACTTTAAAAATACGAACCGAGAGGAAGTAGGTCTCTTTTCGCGAAGCTGGGACAGCAGGAGGAAGGGTGAGATTTTAGCTCTGAGCTCTGACCTCTCGGCTTTCTCTTTTACATTGTTTCTGTGTTTCTTATTTAATAAGACGGTTGGTTACATCTACACTTTTTTATGCAGACACCGTTAAAAATGTTTTAAATGGCTTGTTCATATGTGCATGAAAGAGTTGTGTCTTTATTCTTGAAAAATTATCTCTTTTGATGATTATGAAGAGGCTAAATTAATGATACTTTCCACATATAAGAAACATTTGATTAATGGGAAGACATTTTAAATGAGACTATTTAAGTGTCTTGATCCTGAAAGTTTACTAACTGACCATAGAAAATTCCACGGATGTTATCATCAAAGTCAATGTAACAAACATTTTAGAAATATTTTTCAGAGGGAAAGATTTATGAAGACGATGATGAGATACTGGTTTAATTTAAGCTAGTGAGAAATTACTGCAAATGTTTAGTTTTTTTCTCATTGTTTCTGTTGATATGAATGCATTTGTCTTTTTCAGATGACAAGAAGATGGTTTCTGAGAACTTGTCAATGGGGATGTTTTCCTTGTCCCAGACAGTTGTGGGAAACCTGGGTAACTGGTCAATTTTGTTCCATTATTTTATATCTTTATTCACTGGAAAGTGCCTGATGCCCAAAGATGAGATTTTAAAACATCTGACTCTAGCCAACTCATTGTCTATTATCTCAAGAGGAATTCCCCAGACAATGGCATTGTTTGAGCTGAAATCCTTCCTGGATGACATTGCCTGTAAAGTTATTGCCTACAATTATCCAGTACCCCAAGAGGTTTCTTTATCTACCACATGCCTCTTGAGTTGCTTCCAAGCTATCACAATCAGCCCCAGCAACTCCATGTGGATGAAGCTTAAATACAGAGCCACCAAGTACATTGGTCCCTCCTGTTCACTCAGCTGGACTGTATACCTGCTTCTAAATGGGAAAATCGCTATGAATGTGGTTGGCCTTAATACCAACATAAATTTCACTATGAAATTTAATGTTGGCTGCTGCTCATCATTTGATTCTGGTGGCACCCCACCATATTTATTTTTGATTTGTGTCATTGATATTCTTTATCTGAGTGTCATGGCCTAGGCCAGTGTCTCCATGGTGAACATGCTCAACCAGCACAAGAAGCAGGTACAGTATATCCACAGTGCCCACCATTCTCTCAGAGGCTCACCTGAACCCAGAGCCACCCAAGCCATCCTGATCCTAGTATGCACCTCTGTCACCTTCTACTCACTGACCTTCATCCTGGTTATCTAGTCAATGTTCTTTGAGAAACCAGAGCTGTGCTTAGTAAACATCTTTACATTTCTTGAATCATGCTTCTCCGTCTTTTGTCCCTTCCAACTCATCACCAACAACACCTCTTTTTATAAGATCTGTTTTCCCTGCTGAAAGTTTTGCAAGTTCTGGTCACTTTTGTTCTTTTATATATTCACGTATTCTTTTACTCATTTGGGACAATGAGGCTCATTAATGACTGAATTATTTAGGCAATTCTGTTATACTGTAAGTTAGTCATCAATATTTCTCTTAGCCTTCATGATAGTGCCTACAGATTTCCACAAGTTAAGACATCTCTTTTATTTTCATTGCAAAAGCTCTGAAATTAGGAGTCATAATGAATTGGAGAACATCTTATGCTTACAAATGGCCAAGCAACTATTGTGGATTGAATTTCTCTGCAGGAGCAGCCTGGACCCCAGGCTTAATGCTGCAATTGAGTGAGAGAAATGAAGGAAGGCAAAAATTTGATGTATGGACAATTTAAGGTGTTTTGAAAATAGCATGTTTATATGACCGACTCAAGTCGACTTGTGCTCTGCTTCACTGAACTTCTGCTTTGGAATCTGATGGTACAGGCTAGTGGTTCCATTGTGAATTTCTACCTACAGAAGGAAGTGAAGCAATTTGTATCCCTTTGAGCTCTCCAAGCCATCTTGATCCATTGTGCTTGTCCATTTCCTTCTGTTAGGTCTCTTCCATCCTGGCACTCTACAAGGAAATTTTGATGACCCAAGGCTTTGGGTGATACATGTCTTTACATTTATGGAAATAGATTCCCCATATTTTGCCCCTTTGGACCCACTTTACCATGGGAATGATTTTTTTCTCTTAATGTATCTCAGGTTCTGGTGGCTTCTGTTCTCTGATGAATTTGTTTCTTCTCTCTTGCTGCAAGTATAAGCCTCATGGTGGATCAGACACTGTGAGGTCATTTTTTTATAGCATCATGCATTAGAGAGACAGTCATTCCAACTGTCATATAGGCTGCAACACACTTAAGTGAAGATCCCTATCCTGAAAGGTACATGACAGTTAGATATGGGAGTTACACAGTTAGAACATAGACTGCCCTGCATATGAGATGGCTATCAATACTGTATTGGGCAATGGAAATGAAAGCACAAGAATTTACAGCAAATGTCTAGGAATATAATCAATCAAAAGTAAAGAGAACCTGTGTGAATGAGTCCTCTACCACATGAAGTGATCTAAGTCATTTAATAAAAGTTTTTTTTTCAGGATTACCTGTACAAGAATGCAAACTTTAATAATTATTATCTACACACTATTACATGACTTGAAATATTAATGTATCATGACATTGCCAAACTAAAGCATTATTAAATCATTGAGCATTGAAGTAGGACATAGATCCATAGAAACACTCAAAAATTGCTTATGAGAATGTAGTTTGTTGAAATAATTATGGGAAATATTTGTCTCAGTCTTGTGAAAAATATAACCCAATATCAAACATTCAAATATTTATTTGCTTATTTTAAATCTAAAATTGTATTTCTTTGTGTTCATATATGAGTACTATATTTATATAATCAAAACCCCTCCCTCTTACACTTCAATTCCTCCTGTGTCTACCCATTTCCTCTCAGATTCATAATCTTTAATTACTATTGTTATACCCACACATACAACAACCTATAAAATACTTTTATAATTGTTTGTATGTATATCTATATCTGTGTGTATGTGTTTGTGTGTGTGTGTGTATGTTTGTGTGTGAGTGTGTGCTTGTTTAAGTCTGAATAAACATTGTAAATCTATACCTTCAATTTTCCTATGTATATTCACAAGAATCCACTTCCAAGAAGGCTCATAGTAGATCCTCCATAATGTCTTCAAATAGGAGAATTCTCCAATCCATATCAAATGAATTACAGCATTCAAAGGGTTCTCTTATGAGGGAAAATGAATGAACTACAACTACACAGAAAACATAACAGGATTTTAGAAAATATTACTGGAAAGAGGAGAGACACAAAAGACTCTCAGCATCTCTCTTTCATATCACTAGCTACTGGTGTTCCTCAGATGTGTGAGACCTTTATAGACACTAGGTGTTGGAGCATGGCCCTCAGGTTGACTCCCATACAGATGAAGTCACTTGGCTGTCTTCCATTCCTCATCATTGGATGTCTGTGCCTTTTACTCCACCTCACCCTGGACTTGGGTGACAATGTGTATTTTCTAATGGAAATTTTCATGGGAAAGTTTCTTTTTAATTTCTCCTAATTGCTTCTCTGAATTTGCGCAAATAATTTGTACTTGTTCCAAAGGCAGTGAATTGGGATGAAAGTGTTTAAAAATTATTCTTAATCCCTTAGGTAGATGCTCTCATGAATTTAGAGTTGACTTTAAGATCACCAGTGTAGTGTGGAATGGGACCAGAGAATACTATACCTATAAGTTAAGGCTCTAAAGGCTCTGCAGGTTCTCTTCCACCTCACACCCCTCTCCTCCTTCCTTCCACCCCCAGCATTTCCCCAAATTCCTACTTCCTCCAAGGCAAGGTGGGGAGTCAGCAGAATCTGGTACATTTGTTGAGGCAGGTCCAGGCCCTCACCCTTGCACCGAAGCTTTGCAAGGTGTCCCACTATAGGCACTGGGCTCCACAAAGACCACTTACACACCAGGGACAGATCCTGATCCCACTGCCAGGGGAACCCCTAAACAGTTCAAGCTTAACAACTGTCTTGCCTATGCAGAGGGCGTAGTCCAGTCCCATGGGGCTCCACACCTATTGGTCCACATTTCATGAGTCCCCACTAGTTTGGCCTGGTTGTCTTGGTATGCTTCCCCATCATGATCTCGATGTCCCTTGCTCATAGATTCCCTCATTTCTCTCATCAACTGGACCCTTGGTGCTCAGTCTGGCCCTGGGCGGTGGATCTCTGCATCTGCTTCCATCAGTTACTGGATGAAGGCTCTATGATGACAGTTAGAGCATTCACCAATCTCATTACCAGAATAGGCCATTTCAGTCATCTCCACTATTGCTAGTAGTCTAAGGTGGCGTCATCCTTGTGGATTTCTAGGAACTTCCCTAGCACCCTGTTTCTCCCTATTCCTATGATGCCTCCCTCTATCATGCTATCTCTTTCCTTACTCTCCTACTCTGTCCATGTTCTAGCTCAAATATCTTGTTCTCATCACCAACTCCTAACTTCCATTGCCCCCCTTCACCTCCAGTTTTTTTCATGGAGATCTCATCTATTTGTCTTTCACAGGGTGATCCGTGCATCTTTCATAGGGTCCTCCTTGTTAGCTCGCTTCTCTGGGGCTGTGGGTTGCAGTCTGGTTATCTTTTGATTTATATCTAGTATCCACTTATGAGTGAGTATATACCATATTTGTCCTTCTGAGTCTGGGTTACCTCACTCAGGATGATATTTTCAAGTTCCATCCATTTGCCTGCAAATTTCATGATGTCATTGTTTTTATTGCTGAGTAGTACTGCATTGTGTATATGTGCCACATTTTATTTATCCATTCTTCAGTTGAGGGGCATCTAGGTTATTTCCAAGTTCTGCCTATTATGAATAATGCTGCTATGAACATAGTTGAGCATGTGTCCTTGTGGTATGTTTGAGAATTCCTTGGGTATATGCCCAAGAGTGGTATCATTGGGTCTTGAGGTAGATTGATTCCCAATTTTCTGAGAAACTGCCATACTGATTTCCAAAGTGGTTGTACAAGTTTGCATTCCCACCAACAGTGGAGGAGTGTTCCCCTTACTCCATATCCTCTCCAACATAAGCTGCCATCAGTATTTTTGATCATAGCTATTCTGACAGGTGTAAGGATGTTGAGCAATTCCTTAAAAGTCTTTCACTCATTTGCCTTCTTCTGTTGTGAATTCTCTGTTTAGCTCATTTTTTTAATTGAATTGTTTAGTATTTTGATGTCTAGTTTCTCGAGTTCTTTATATATTTTGGAGATCAGCCTTCTGTCAGATGTGGGGTTGGTGATCATCTTTTCCCATTCTGTAGGCTGCCATTTTGTCTTATTGACCATATCTTTGCCTTACAGAAGAGCCTTACTGCTCTTCAGTTTCAGAAGATCCCATTTATCGATTGTTGTTCTCAGTGTCTGTGCTATTGGTGTTATATTTAGGAAGTGTTCTCCTGTGCCAATGTATTCAAGACTACTTCCTACTTTCTCTTCTATCCACTTGGATTTAAGTTTTGCGCGTGGTGACAGATATGGATCTATTTGCAATCTTCTACATGTTGACATCAAGTTATGCCTCACCATTGTTGAAGATGCTATTTTTTCATTGTACAGTTTTGGCTTCTTTGTAAAAAATTAGGTGTTCATAGGTGTGTGGATTAATGTCAAGGTCTTCAATTCAATTACATTGGTCCACATGTTGGTTTTCATGCTAGTATCAAGCTGTTTTTTATCACTATAGCTGTACTGTAGAGCTTGATGTCAGGGATCGTGATGCCTCCAGAGGTGGCTTTATTGTACAGGATTGTTTTAGCTATCCTGGGCTTTTTGTTTTTCCATATGAATTTGAATATTGTTCTTTCCAGGTCTCTGAAGAATTGGTATTGGGATTTTGATGGGGATTGCATTGAATCTGTAGATTGCTGAAAAAACCATTCTCAAGGCAAGATTCTCCCTGTTGTCTTCTGTTTTAGGATTTCTACTGCTGTGAAGAGGCACCATGATCATGCAACTCTTATAAAGGAAAATTTAATTGAAGTGGCTTACCATTTCAGAAGCTTAGTCCATTATTGTCTGGGTGGGTTGCATGCTGGCAGGCATGGTCCTTGAGAAGGAACTGAGAGTTCTACATCTTGATCTACAAACAACAGAAAGTAAACTGAATGCCACACTGTGTGTAATTTGAGCATAGGAAACCTCAAAGTTCACCCCCACCATGACATACTTCCTCCAACAAGGCCATACCTCCTCTAACAAAGTCCCTTCTCCTAATGATGCCACTCTCTATGGGAGCCATTTTCTTTCAAACTACCATATCTTCCTTCTTCATTTTCTTTCCCCACTTTTTTTAAATAAGTATTATTATTAAAAAGACAGTACAAAAATTGACATTACAATTCTACTTTGAAAAATATCTTAATAAAATTAGATAAAACTTTCTATTAAATAAAGGGATTTTCTTAGTTTGTATGAATAAGTTTACATAAGTAAAGTGCTTATATTTATAGACATGGGCCATATATTGTGAATGAAAACTCTATCTTATTTTTTTCCTTTTTCCTCTTTGTTAGAGTTGAGGTGAAAAATCAGTAATGAAAATTCTTTTCAGTCACATAATTGACAAATGGTTTGAATATCAGTTTCCTAAGTCAATTTGTAGGTAAATAAGTCACTCTTGGAAGACAGCTTAGCTAGTACTATCTTGGGTAGATGTTGACTCAACTTGTTAATGCAAATTAAATACTCCATGATGGAAACCATTGTGTAATGGTCTCTACCAAATTGAAACATCCCATCCTGGAGAGAGTAGGGAAGCTTATAAGATCCAGAAATTTTAAAAAGTTCTACAAGCTCAGAAATCTGAAATTTATGTGACTCATAGGAAATTGCTGGAGAGAAGAGACTGGTGTAGCTACCTGGAAGTCACAGAGGAAGTTCTAGAGATGCACCTTTTATGACCTTTGCTGTAGTATGCATATTGGTAATGCAGCTACCTTTCAGTTGTCCATGCTCATGTAAGCAATTCTTCATCCACATTCTTGAAAGCATCTTCAATAGCTTTACCTGTTCCATGAACTAAACTCAGACGCAATTGTCTCTTTGTTTTGATGCCTTTATTAGGGATGGGTGTGACTGTTCAAGTCTTCCTAGTATAACTCACACAAGACATTTGTTACCTGAACAAAGTTTGACAGAACCCAAGGTAAGTTGGGGAGGAGTGGTTGTATGGCCCCTTTAATGTGTCCTTAAATATGCAATTGAGGCTGATCTGTGTGAGCAGAGTATAAAGGTGGGAAATCCCATCATGGCTACCACTTTTGATGTAGTGTGGCATGGTATGCCTACTTTCTGTATTGGTGGTTTCATGTTCCCTTTGATAGCAGATAAGACCTATAACCAAGGTCAATTGACCATGACTGAGAGTGAAACACTCTTTGTGAGGACCCTGGGATGGCCCTTTTTCTTTACTTTGAATGGGGAAGTAAGCCTTCTTGATGAATGGACCCACCATGGGAGTATGAGTATAAGCCTTCAGGTTATATCATGATCATTCACGTATTTGTATTGGATAGGATCATAAACAGATTGTGGCAGCAATTACATGATCTTTGTTTTGGGCAATTAGACATACAATCGAGGATAAGTTGTTTACCAAAAAGGAATGCACCTTTATAAGGCAAGGATTACATAGAAAATAACAATACAACAGAAATTTACAATTACCATAGGGAAGACACAAACTGACTCTATTCCTCTGCATTAGCTTCTGACTATTCAGGGAAAGAGCAAAAGGCAGCATGAGATAGAAGCATCGGTCTGCCATTTCTTACAAACAAACAACCTGAAGTAATATAACTACCCACTTCTCCTTAAGACAAAGGATGTGTAGCATGAGGCAGCATGAAGGAAATCAGTTCACAGTAGAAGGGCTTGTACAAGGAATTAGGACCCCTTAGTTATCTCTCAATGAGGTTCCTATGGATATCAAGGACTGAAAAATAGTACAGAAAGGATAGGTGATATCCAGGGATATGAGAGATACAATGTTTGGTGCCCAGCTCAATTGTTCAGACAGGAGTATATTCACAGTATAGTTAGAGAGATGTTGACTCAACAGAGACTATGGGACTTGAATGGAGATTTAGTGGTTTTGTAGAACTCATGATCTTGATCAACATGAAAGCCAAGTTCATAAGGTGCTAAGTTTATAAGGTGCTAATGCAACTAACAGAGGACTAGAGACGGGCAAAGCAGACAAAGGGGCCTGTCCTGGTCAGTCAAATGGGGCAAGATTTATATGGAGCTGGAGTCAGTCTTTACATTTGGGAAAATCCAGCTGTCAAAACTGACACTAATTAGAGATTATGCAGTCCTCTTTATAATCAACTCTATGACCAAAGTCTTGACATTTTTCTTGCTCCAAATAAGTGGCAACCTATCAGCTGTCCACATGATTTGTTTGTATGAGTGCAGTGGAGGACTCCTGCACATGAACATGAATGAACTTAGGTGAGACACAAAGCATAAATAAATCTAAAAGTGTTGTTTGAAAGCAGGGCAGCACAAAGACCAGGGCATTTTTGTTTCCTCTAAGTCTGGTTTTCCTCAGAAGTAAGAGATCTCATAGGACATCAGGTAGTAGGCAAAGGCTCTTTTATAAATGATTTATTTCTTTATTTATTTTACTTCTGACTGCAGTTTTCCCTCCCTCTTCTCCTTCCAGTCCCTCGCCACCAGACTCTGTTCCCACCAACCAATCCACTCTTCTACTCCTATTTGGGAAAGGGCAGGTCTCCCTTAGTATTAAAACACGGCATGTCAAGTTACAGTAAGACTAAGCACCTCCACATGTTTTAAGGCTGGCCAAGGCAACCCAGTATGAGGAGTAGAGTCCCAAAAGCCAATAAAAGAGTCAGAGACAGGCCCTGTTCCCACTGTTAGGACCACGCTACAATGGTAACATATATGCAGAGTGCTGAAGTAGGTCTTATGCTGGCTCTCTAGTAGTCAATTCAGTCTCTATGAGCCCCTATGAGCCCAGGTTAGTTGATTTTGTGAGTTTTTTATCTCAAGGCCACCTTTGCCCTAGCATATCCCATATGTAGGACCGACTATAGATCAAAGGCTATGTGGTTGGATTGATTTCCCACTCCCTCCACTTGAAGTCTTTAGGCAAAGGCTCTTGATTTGACCTGAATATAGACAATACTCTGTAATTGATTTTTGTTTCCTTAGCCCTGGACTCCTGTGCCCACAGGCCTTCACTTCCAAGATGGCAAGAGACTCACCTTCCCCTTACTCCATCTATTTCTCAATTCTCTAATTATCTAGGTCCTAGCATAAAAGGAAATTTTACTCACCTGTGTGTTCTGTGAAACTACAAAGGAAGAATGCTGTAGTGAGGGATTGAATCTGTCCTGTGATTAAGATAAATTCTGCTCCCTGACCTTTATAAAGGTTTGTTATTCCCTGATTCCCTTCCCCACCTGACTATTTATTGTCAACTCACTTGTTGATCCATGGCAGCATCTATGTGGGAAATTGAGAATAATTTCTAAGCACTTTTCTCTAATTACTTACCCCCACCCAAAAAAAAAACAAAAACAAATACCAGTTAAACATCCAAAGAAGCTATTAGTGGGAATGGAGAAAAGTTTTTGTGGTCCTTCTGAGTACATAGGATATCACAGAGATGGGAGGAGGCTTCTAGAAGGTTCCAGCCCATACATAGCTCTACTCAGTGTGCTCTCTTGACACAGAACCTTGCAGCTTTTCCGGACACTACGTAACCTGGGAAGGAAGTTGCAGACTTACAGTTTGAAATGGCTGGGGGCCGTGTGCCGAGCACTGTAAAAGGAGAATGGCTCTGGGGCCGTCCTGGAATTTCTCCTTCTAAGTAACTTTCTTCTCTGTGAATCCACTGTTTTCAAACACTGCTTCTGTTAGGTCTCTGGACATTAGGGCTCAGAGATATCTTCTGGCTCAGCAAAATGTCCTTTTATTAGCATTCTTCAGTGACTATCATTAAGTCCATCTTATTTCAGCTAAGGGAGATGGAGTAGTTGTGTCTACTTACTGATCTGGAGATGCATCTACTTTTCAATTACGTATTTTGAAGACTCACAATATGGTGCCATCTGTCTGAGAATCTAGGGCTCTTAATGAGACCAGAATGGACTTCCTTACCTTATGCCACTGCACTCCTCAAAACTATGACATATTTAGCATTCTTCACAGACTAAGGAAACAATCACCTAAACTCTAATCCATCACTCATGTTTGCTGGGCCTTACTAAAACCACTATCTCACCTTCCCAAATGGTGCCTTGCTCTGACTGACATCTTTGATCTGAGAGTCACATGTTCATAACATCCTTTGTTTCCTTTTCCTTCTCACTCCATGTTTAATCTCTTTTGATTTATATTTTCCCACTGTCTTCCTTGACAATAGTCACACCTGATCACAGAACAGTTATTAAAGGAACAACTGACCCTGTGTTAAACTTTTAGCCAGAGAAATACAGGAAGCTGTGAAGCCATTTAGGTATTTTTCCTAGTCTTGTATTCATTTTCACATAGATTTATCAAGGTAAGATGATTAAAACATTCCTTTGTTGAATTCAGTAAAATATCTATATTCAAGCATTCTTTCACCAACCTCTCGTATTGCTCTTCCTCTCCCTCTTTACCTCTCCCTCCACACTGGCTCTTCAGTAATAGAGTTTCACAAGCTTTAATATAGCTTTAAAACTGAATTCTCATGGAGCCACTACTGACTCTTCTGTCTTCCTTTCCAGGTTCACATGTCTTATTACTGTTTCATGTTCTCTGTTCAAATTACAGACATCATAGTGTGATCCAGTGCATGATTCAAGTAATTCAGTGTATCAGAGATGCTCCTTACAGATGGATTCTGTAACTTTCAAGACAATATGAAATATGTGGTTTGTGTTTCTCTAATTCAGTTACCATTCACACAAAATCAATGGCATTTAGTACAGGGACAACAGATACTTTTTTCCTTCAAGGAAAAAGAATTTTAGGACAACCTACTCTCTCTCCAAACACTGAGTGTGAGAATAAAAGAGATTTTATCCATTTAAAATGTTGAGATTTCCTATCGTGATTTTTCTACATGCTGTAGATTTAATTTATCTCATGTGAAGTCTCTTAACATGCTTTTACTGTTTCTCACTATGTAGCCATAGCTGCTTGGAACATGTATGTAGATCAGGCTAGCCTGGAACATAGTATAGAGACTTGCTTGTTTCTGCCTCCAGAGTACCAGGATTAAAGCCGATGCTGGGCCTCCAGTTTACAAGATTATGAGCTATTGGAGGCTCTTTTAGTTTCTCATTTGGTGTTTGTTTGAGTGGTTTGATTACAGGAAGTACTTACATTGATGATTGCCATTAGGGCATCAAATTGCATGTATCAATTTAGAAATTAAAACATTGGAAGGAAACTTGATGACACTGAGTACTGCATTGTGCAGTATTAGGTCAGACAGGCCTTTGATCTCATTCTGTTAGGATTTCTGTTCTAAATAAAACCCTTTGATTATTATTGTACACAATCTAGTTTGTGAAAGGAAAGACACATAGGTATCAACAGTGGTGTACAAATTTTTCTCTTGAAATTTCTGAAACAAAGAAAACCAACCAAAACCCAAATTTGTAAATTTCTTGGGTTTTCTCTACTCCTAATGCCTTGGCTTTGAGCAACGATTCTCAGCCCTCCTAATGCTGTGCCCCTTTCACACCGGTCCTTGTGTTGTGGTGACATCCTACTGTAAAATGATTTTTGTTGCTAATTCACAACTGTAATTTTGCTACTGTTAGGAATAGTGATATATTTATGTATTCCAATGGTCTTAGGTGACCCTTGTGAAAGGGTCTTTCAGCTCTCAAAAAGGTCATGACCCAAAGGTTGAGAACCACTGATTTAGATCTTTGATAGTTATGACAGTCCAACAGCAGGCAATGCTGTCACTAAATGAATCTTAAAACATAAACATTCCTCATTTCCTCTGGTCTAATACCTTTATATCTTTTTTTTGTCTTGCAGATAAAAAAGCAAGTTCATGATCAGGACTCTTCCCTTTTTACCACTGATTTGTGTACCCAAGCAAAGGCCATTTCTAAGTAGCAATCTTCTTCACCTCTATACCAACACAACAAAGCAGAAACCCATCATTTCTTGTGCAAATATTCTTTTTATTTTATTAAAAATGCTTTTATTTAATTCTTTGAAGATTTCATGCATATTTACAATGGCTCTTGTTTGTCTCCAAACTAATTTTCTCCTCCTACTCCTCTTGGACCTCCCACCTAACATGTTCCTCTGCCACTATTTTGTTCTATTTTTCCTGTGTAGTTTTTTAAAAACACACACAGCAGACCATTTTTCATGGCATTCATTTTAGTTGTACCGATCAACAATTTGAGGAACAATCTGATTGCTCTTTAGCAAACCACCTGAATCTTTTCATTACAAACTGGGAAACTTATTTAAAGAAACAAAAAACACCAAACCAAAACAAAAAACCCATTAGCTTCATCAATGTAGTTTCTGTTTAGGGCCTGACTACCTGGGTTGAATGATACAGTATTTATAGCTGCTTTCATGCACTTGAAGACAGGAACAGAATGTCTACTTTATGGCTGGATACTATTCCATTTTGTTACTCCACCATATTATGTCCATGCACTCTTTTTTGGTGAACATGAAAGCAACGTTCACCTGCTGGGTGTTTTGGAAGATACCACTACAGAAAAGTATTTAGAGGCATTTTTTTGGTACTCTGTTTTCTTTTTTTCCTTTTTATTAAAAATGGTGTTTTGTTCCTCCCCTTTCTCTACTTCTCTCAGTTCCTCATCCCCTCCCCTCCCATTTGGATACACTCCCTTGTAGATGTAACCAACCGTCTTATTAAATAAGAAACACAGAAACAATGTAAAAGAGAAAGCCAAGAGGTCAGAGCTCAGAGCTAAAATCTCACCCTTCCTCCTGCTGTCCCAGCTTCGCGAAAAGAGACCTACTTCCTCTCGGTTCGTATTTTTAAAGTATGTTGTTCTGCCTTCTCATTGGTTGTAAACCCAAACACATGACTGCCTCGTCACTGTCTGAATGTACAGCCCCCTAGGTCTTAAAGGCATATGTCTCCAATGCTGGCTGTATCCCTGAACACACAGAGATCTTATGGGATTAAAGGCGTGTGCCACCACCGCCACACTCTTGCTATGGCTCTAATAGCTCTGACCCTGAACACACAGATATCTATGGGATTAAAGGCGTGTGCCACCACCGCCACACTCTTGCTATGGCTCTAATAGCTCTGACCCCCAGACAACTTTATTTATTAACATACAATCAAATTAATATTTCAGTACAAATCAAAATAATATTTCAATACAATTAGATTACCACCACATTTCCCCTTTTCTATTTTAATAAAAAGAAAAAAAGCAAAAGGTTATGACTAACAAAAGAAAAACTATATACAAAAGTACAATAACTATATACAATATATACAAGTAATAAATACCTAAACAGGTATTTGACAAATCAGAGAAAATAATTCCATTATCTATCCTATTTTGGTAAATCCAAGATGTATCTAATGTACTTTCTATCCTAATTAATTTTCAACTATAACTAACTAATCTTCAACCATAACTAACTAATCTTCAACTCCCTCAGAGACCCAAGAAGGGAATAATAGTAGCTAACAAAAATAAAAACAGGAAGTGCATGCAAGCAACTTCCAAAAAATTTTGTGAGTTGACAGAAACAGCCAGCTGCCTGGGCAGTCACCTGAGGTTTCTCCGCAGTGTTGGGGCATCATCTTCAGCCTATAGGCTTAGTGTATCTGACAGACTCATTTGTGAAGTAGGATGTACACAAGGTCAACAGTTCAACCTCACATTGGGTGAGAGCAGTCCACGTACCAGAAACACCTGAATTCCACTAGTGTCCTGTCATGATTCAGGATTTTAAATTCTGGAAATTGTTGACAGTTTTTTAATTCAGCTGTCCATTCTTCTTGGCTGTGTATATATGGCTTCATCTCAGCATCCCCTTCTTCTCCACATGCCTCTATTAAATGCCAGTCTACTTTTGAGAGGCATGAGCTTTCAGCTGCTGTTCCATTGTACAACAGAATCCATCGGCCCTCTGCCTGTTAAGCTGCCTTCGAAGAAAAGGGCACCGTACCTTTTCCAGATGCGAAGGCCACTTCAGGGATGGGGCCATATTGTCCTGGCCTCAGAAGATGCCTTTTGATAAAGCCATAACCACACTTGTTTTGGCAAGAATCAGTAGTCCCTTGTTTCGTGATCTGTCTGTCCATTTTGTCCTGTTGATTCGAGGATACTTTGTTGTCCAGTGGCTAACTTTTGCCAGAATGAAAGTTGACTCCATATGCAGTTTCTTCAATGCCCATATTTTCTCTAAAGTAGATTGGTACTGCCAGGAGCCGACATGTCTCAAAAAAGAAAAATTTTCTAAGTTATTAAAACATTTTAAATGCCATATTCTGTAGATCTCTGAAGGGTTTGAAGATGACCTGTCTAAAACATCTCTGCTCAATTTTTAAAACATATCTAATATGACTACAAGTTCTATGATAATGTCTAACTACTAGCTTTCATTTCTTTATATCCTAATAGTTGATAATAATAACATTCAAGGATCAGAAATTTGCATTACATTGTTAAATGGATGGAATAAATACAATTAGAAATATACATATAGCATTTTCTAACAATATCAGTTTCAAATTTGTGTACAATATAAAACAATTCAATCCAATGTAAAGTATTTAAAACTAGTAATTGTCTTTTTCTTTTCTTTCTTTCTCTTTTTTTTTTAAACAAGAACTTTAAATCTAATCTCCTTTGCTTAGCCTTTTTCCTAACCCTTGACAATAACTTGTAACCAACCCCCCTAAATACTGAAAATTATCCCAGACCCAAAACCCATTAAAAAGACCAAAAAACCACCCGCCCCACACCACCTCTTTGGGAATGTGGGCGTCGTATTCTTAAAATTGCTTCCTGCTGGGTATGGGCGAAGTTTTCTTTATCCTGAAAGAAAAATTTTAGGTTAATTGTCAAATTCTAGGAGAGGTAACTATATCCTTCATTATCCAGTCTGTGTATAATGCCAAAGTTCAGGGTTTATCTCAAGTCCTTATTCAAGTAGTCTTTGAGACTGGATCATCTCAGCTAGTCATCTCAAATTTGCTCTGAGCACCTTGTAGTTCAAAGCTGATCTATGGATGATGTTTGTCAGCTTAATGATATTATTATTGTCCACGTGGAATTGTTGTTGTTGTGGGGCCCCATCTTCTTTCTGGAGACTTCAGTTGATGTTAGGCCTGGCCGTGATTTCCTGCAGAAAACTGATAAGAGACTCGAACACAAAAACATATATATGCAGCTAGCCTTTTTTCTAGAATTAGTTAGTACTCTATGTGACCATTCATATCTTAACAAAGTTTAAAATGTATATATATATATTAATCTTGTAAATTTTGATATAAAATTTATACTTTGAGAAAAGTTTAAAGAATCAGAATAGAATCAAAGAGTTGAGATTAGTAATAGAATAGTCCCTTAATTAATTTTGCTTTTGTCCTGTACCATAGCAGAAGATGGCTCTTATTCTGGCATGATACAGGGAGTTTGCATTTTCCTTTTAACAACATGCTTGATTTTAAAGAAGGAGAGAGCCATTCTCCAACTCCAAAGTCAGCTTTAAATTTTAATTGAACTGGGACTGTTAGAAGACCAATAGTGTTAAATCTTTAGAGAAAAGCAGAAACAAACATTTAGGAAGACATAAAATTTTTTTTTTAGATAATATATACCCATACACCGTTTCACTCTGTTTCTTGGGATAGATGATTTGTCCCTTTTCTTCAGTTGTCTCATTTGTCCAGTGTTCTTCAGATTCCTTAACCTTCATTCTCCTAAAAGACAAAAACAAAAACCTTTCCCCAAGACTAATTTTGGGGATGTTCCTTTTTTGGCAAGTTATTATCTGATGAAATGAAAAGGCATGTTTTATTGATACAAGTTAGTTTAAATTGGATGTGATGTCCAAACCCTAATTTTATGTCGCCCGGCTAGCTCAGTCGGTATAGCATGGGACTCTTAATCCCAGGGTCGTGGGTTCGAGCCCCACGTTGGGCGCCAGATGTAGATGTAACCAACCGTCTTATTAAATAAGAAACACAGAAACAATGTAAAAGAGAAAGCCAAGAGGTCAGAGCTCAGAGCTAAAATCTCACCCTTCCTCCTGCTGTCCCAGCTTCGCGAAAAGAGACCTACTTCCTCTCGGTTCGTATTTTTAAAGTATGTTGTTCTGCCTTCTCATTGGTTGTAAACCCAAACACATGACTGCCTCGTCACTGTCTGAATGTACAGCCCCCTAGGTCTTAAAGGCATATGTCTCCAATGCTGGCTGTATCCCTGAACACACAGAGATCTTATGGGATTAAAGGCGTGTGCCACCACCGCCACACTCTTGCTATGGCTCTAATAGCTCTGACCCTGAACACACAGATATCTATGGGATTAAAGGCGTGTGCCACCACCGCCACACTCTTGCTATGGCTCTAATAGCTCTGACCCCCAGACAACTTTATTTATTAACATACAATCAAATTAATATTTCAGTACAAATCAAAATAATATTTCAATACAATTAGATTACCACCACACTCCCTTCCTATAAAATGAAGTATAAAATTAAAATAAAAAGCAACACACTGAAGTTGGACAACACAAACAGAAGGAAACGAGCCCATAAAAAGGCACCAGATGACCCACCTACTCATCCACACACAAAGGAATCTCAACACTAAACGGGAAGCCAGAATATATACACAGAGGATCTGGTGCAGATCTGTGGAGATTCTGAGCATGCTGCTTAATTTAATTTGAGCTTTGATATTTTCTTGGTGCCTTCCATCCCCCCTGGCTCTTACACTCTTCCCACACCCTCTTCTGAGGTGTTCTCTGAGACCAGAGGGTGGGGGGAATTTGATAAAGACATCCTGTTTATGGTAGAGTGTTCCAAGGTCTCTCACTCTCTGTGTAATGTCCTCTGTATTTCTTCCTGTCTCCTGTAGAAGGAAGCTTCTCTGATAATGACAGAGCAAGGCACTGATATATGAGTATAGCAGAATGCCATTAGGAGTTATTTTACTACTACAATTTTTTTTGTATTTGGGTACCTTCAGTCCCTGGGATATCTAGTCTCATGTTCTTGGTCTAGCAGTGCTGGTAATGGGTTCCATTATATGGAGTGGACTTCAAGTAAAATCCGATGTTGGTTGGTTACCCTCACAAGCTTTGTGCCACTTTGGCAAAACACCTTTGTAGATAAAACGTTTGGAGATAGGGGCATGATTATGTTTCTATTTTGGTGGGATACAGAGTACCTTCTTGTACCAAAGACACTAGATCATAGAGGTGGTAAAGGCTCTATCTATGTAGGCACCAGCTGACTTTTTCACCTTCAATAAGTTATGTAGGTGTTGTCTTCAGCAATAGAGCCTTGCTGTCAGTTTGTGGGGAGTAGCCTATAAACTTGGAAACAGCCTGGGTTGTTTGGAGATTTCCATAGGACACCTTTGCCCACTTATTAATTATTGATTTTAGTGTTTTTTTTAAATTACCATAGCTCTGTAGTACAAATGGAAATTTGGGATAGTGGCACCTCCCACAGTTCATTTATTATTCAGTATTTTTTCTACCTTAGATTTTTCTGTGTTTCTATATAAAACTGAATATTGTTTTTTAAAGATCTGTAAAGAAATGTGTTGGCAATTTTTCACAGATCTGGAAAAAACAATACTCAACTTCATATGGGAAAACAAAAACAAAAAAAAACATAGCTAAAACAAACATGTACAATAAAGCCACCTCTGGAGGCATCATCATGGATGACCTCAAAATTTACTTTAGAACTATAGTAATAAAATAGCTTGGTATTGGCATAAAAACCAACATGTGGACCAATGTAATCAAATTGAAGACCCTGACATTAATCCATACCCCTATGAACATCTGATTTTTGACAAAGAAGCCAAAACTGTACCATGGAAAAAATAAAGTATCTTCAATATAATTGGATGTCAACATGTAGAAAATTACAACTATATCCATATCTATTGCCATGTACAAAACTGAAGTCCAAGTGGATCAAAGATCTCAACATAAAACAAGTTACACTGAACCTGATAGAAGAGAAAGTAGAAAGTATTCTTGAATGCATTGGCACAGGAGATCACTTCCTAAATATAACACTAGTAGTAGCACAGGCACTGAGAGCAACAATAAATGGGACCTCCTGAAATTGAGAAGCTTCTGTAAGGCAAAGGATACAGTAAATAAAACAAAATGGCAGCCTACAGAATTGGGAAAGTTCTTCACCAACCCCACATCTGACAGAGGGCTGATCGCCAAAACATATAAAGAATTCAAGAAAAAAAACATCAAAACCCTTGATCTTCTAGAGTGTCCCCGCATTTGGCCCTGGCTACTGGGGACTCTGGCCCTGGGTGACAGGCCTACTCTGGCCACTGGGGCACAAAGCCTCTACCACTGCTTGTATGCCTTCTCTTGCCCAGCTTGTCAAGGCCACAGAGCACAGCCTCCAGCCATGTCTGTGTGGTGCTTACTGGCAAGTCCTGGCTGACTGTGCTCTCTTTACCAAAGCTCCTTCATAGCAGAAAATGCATAGACCCTCACTGCTTGAGCTGGCTCTCTTGGCATCTTCTACCTGAGATACTCAATAATGCCCTGAAGGTCTCAGCAAGGCAGATGCTAAGTCAGCTGCTGCTCCCGCTGCTCCTGCTTGTGGAGGGGGCTTCTGAAGTCACTGCTTCTTCTTGTACTGCTAAATCTATAGTGGCTGCTTGGTCTAGCTGTGGCTGCTCAGTCCCAGACACTGATTTCTGTATACTGGCTCCTACACTGTGGAAAATCTATTCTATCCTAAATTATTTTCTATTATACCTAAGCCTACATTTTCAGAACTAACTTGAGAGAGAGAGAGAGAGAGAGAGAGAGAGAGAGACTTGCTGCAGCCTAGCCTTAGTTCCCCTAGATTTCAAGCTATCTACAAGCAAATATACAAACAAATGTTTACTATTGCCCTGTTCTATATTTACAATTATACTCCTGAAAAAGAGAATCACTGCTCTATAATTAATTATCTGAGCATGCTTCCTTAACCTGTGATGTTTCTTCTCTTTATCCTCCTTCCCCAAGTCCCACTGTCAGGCACCATATGTAGGAGACCTGTCCAAGGGATCTTGGGGGGAGGAGAGAGGAATGAGGAAGTATTAGATAGAAATATAGGAGAAGAAAAATGATAGAGACACAGGACAGCTTCAGGAGGGCCCTAGGTCAATACCCAACTGCCCAGAGTTTAATCATGATGGCCTTTTTAGACATCAGCAAGAGGAGGAGCAAAAGATCTCCTACTTTCAATACCAAAGCATAATGTACACCAAGTGTAGACCCTTCAAAACACCTGGTAACCATGCATTTGGCCGAATCATCCTATTATGCAGCCCTGCTGGGTAAAGCAAGCTCAGACTTTCTGACCTTAAGTAAGTCCTTACTAGGAAGCCTCTGTGGGTCCCCCTAGACCACCAACCAGGGTTCTCTCTCTCTGACTAATGTTTGGCTTTGGGTCTCTGCATCAGTTCCCAACAGCTGTCAGAGATAGCCTCTCTTATGAGGGCTGGATTAGGCACCAATCCATGTTTCTGGACAATTCAGGCTCTATGCCTGGTCATCCAGGCAGTGTTGGACTTGGACTCCCTCTTGTGATGTGGGCCTCAAATTAAACCATTGCTTTGCCGCTCCCCTAAGTTCTGTGCAACCATTGCCCCAGCACAACTTGCAGTCAGGACAGATTGTAGGTTGAGGGTTATGTGGCTGGGTTGGTGTCCCAGTTCCATGACTAGAAGTCTTGTCTCGATACAGAAGATGATTCAGGCTCCATATCCTTCATTAATAGGAGTCCTTACTAGGGTCACCCTTGCAGATTCCAGGGAGTTTCCACTGTACTAGGTTTCCACATCACCCCTCCCCCAAATGCTGTCTAATTTTTGTCTTCTCCCCCCATACTCTTTCCTTCCTTCCTTCCACCCAAACCTGATCCCACCCATTCCCATCCATACCTACCCCCAGTCCACCTGCAAAGTCTATTCAATTTCCCCCTCCATAGGAGATCCATGTGTCACCACTTGAGCCCTCTTTGTTACTTAGCCACTCGGCGTCTGTGGGTTGTAGCATGCATATCCTTTACTTTACAGCTAATATCCAATTACAAATGAGCACATACCTGGTTGTCATTCAGGGTATGTGTTACTGGGGTTGGCATTGTCTTTGGGCCACTAACCACTTCCCAAATAAGGACAATCAGATATATTATTAATTATGAATGCTCAGCCTTAGCTTAAGCTTGTCCCTTACATTAAGTCTTTTAACTTAGTTTAACCTATTCCTATACACCTGTGTTTCACTTTGAGGCTTTTTACCTTTTTTCCATTCTGTACGTTCTACTATCCTGTTTCCTCTGTGTGTGGCTGGCTGGCCCCTGATGTCTCCTTTTCTTTCTTCTCCTTTTTCTTTCCCTCTGGAGCCTCAATTCCTCCTTTTATTTACATTCCCTGCATGGAAGTTATGCCTATACCTCCTCCCTCAATATTGACAGTTCATCTTTTTATTAGACCAATCAGGTACCTTAGGCAGGCAAAGTAAAACAGCAAAACATCTTTACATAGTTAAACAAATGTTCCACAACATAAATAAATGCAACATATCTGTACATAGTTAAACAAATTCAACACATCTATACAAAGTTAAACAAATGCAGCACATCTTTGTGTAGCTAAACAAATATTCTGCAACAGGTTATTTCACTCACAATTACTTTTTAAAGTCCCATCTATTCACCTGAAAATTTAATTATGCCATTTTTTAACTACTGATACTACTCCATTATGTGAATGTGTCACATTTTCTTTACCCATTCTACAATTGGGGGCCATATAAGTTGTTTCCAGTTTCTGGCTATTATGGATAAAGATACTATGAATATAGTTGATCAACTATCTTTTGGGTAGAATGGAGGATCCTTTAGGTATATGCATAGAGTGGAAAACTGCATCTTGAGGTAGAACCATTGCCAGTTTTTTTTTTGAGGAACTGCAACACTGATTTCCATAGTGGCTGAACAAGTTTGCATTCCCACCAGCAATGGAGGAATGTTCTTCTTGCTCCACATCCTCACCAGCACGAGCTATCACTTGTTACTGACCTTAGTTATTCTGACAAGTGTAAGATAGAATCTCAAAGTAGTTTTGATATGCATTTCCCCAATAACTAAGGACATTATCATTTTTAAGTGTGTTTTTTTTAGACATTTGAATCTCCTCTAGTGAGAATTCTCTGTTCAGATCTGTACCTCATTTTAAAATTAGATTGTATGGTTAATTCACATCTAGTTTCTTGAGTCATTTATGAGGATATTTTATTTATGCTGAAATGTGATTTAATTTGTGTGTTAGTAAATAAAGTTGCCTAGGAGTCAGAGCTAAATGCCAGCCATTTAGCAGAAGTCCGGAGGTGGTGACACACACCCTTAATCTGATAACATGGCAGGAAGAGTCTCTGTGTGTTCAAGGACACAGCCAAGTGGTACCTGAACCTTTAATCTCAGTATAAACCATGGAGACCTGGATGTCTGTATAGACAGGCAGTGACGAGGAAATCATGTGGTTGGGTTTAAAGCCAATGAGAAGGTAGAACACAAAGGCAATATAAAGACAGGTCACACAGGAGAAGTTCTCTTTCTCTCTCTCTCAAGGGAAAGACGGCAGCGACTGGTAAGCTAAAGGCTTCGATAGTGCTCTGATCTCTTGGGCTTTTAACTCTGCATTTGGCTCTGTGTTTCTTATTTAATAAGACTGTTTAGAATTCCATCTACAGTTATTTATGAATTTTGGATATCAGCTCTCTGTATATGTAGAGTTGCTGAGACATTTTCACATTCTACAGGCTGCCATTCTGTCATATTGCCAGTGTCCTTTGCCTTACAGAAGCTTTTCAGCTTCATGAGGTCCCAGTTATTAATTGTTGATCTTAGTACTTGCACTATACATGGTCTGTTCAGGAAGTTGTCCCTATATGAATGAGTTTAATGCTATTCCTCATTTTCTATGCTGTCAGGTTCATTGTATCAGATTTTATGTTGAGGCATTTGATCTATATGGACTTGAGTGTTATTGACAGTTGTTGTGGCCCACACCAGTAGGATTTGCTAAAAGAGATGGAGGCAGGAAGATGCTTGATATTTCTAATCTGAAGTCTTGGCATTATACAACAGATAAAAGAATATGCCAATATATGAACAAATGCAGATAAGAGGGGTCATGTCAAACTTGGGAGAAGCTTTCTCTTACCACAGCAGGGTAAAAATATGCTGGAACTAGACTTGATATTGCTGATGAGAACAAAGGGGCAAACTATGGGAAAGCATATTTCTAGAAAGAGAAATGCACTTACTCCCCATAGTATTGGACCTTTGGAATAGGTTGTGAAGATGACCACAATGGATGAGAATGAGTAAGAGATGACAAATATGCACACCAGGATGAGGATAGTTTGAGCAGCTCTGTCCTCAGGAGAGACTTTCAGAAAGTTCTGAGCACTGTGAATGTACTTGACTTGTCTCTTATGTCTGTAGAGGAGACTCACCATGGAGACACTTGAGCAGGCCATGAGACCCAGACACAGGCCATCAGAGAAGCACAGTAAGAACATATAAAGTGCTGTAGTCACGTTGCCGGAAGCAAACCATGAGCAGTACCCATAATTCATCCTGCTAGTTGCATTTTTGTTGTAAATGGGCCCTGACACTCTTGTTGGAGTCAAGACGTTTAGAAGCAGGTGCACAAGCCAGCCTAGTGAGCAGGAGGGACCAATATACTTTGTGGCTCTGTGTTTAAGAGTGATCCACCAGGAGTTGCTGGGGTTGATTGTGATCACTTGGAAGCAACTTAGTAGGCACATGGCATACAGGGACATCCCCCTTGTTATTCGGCAAATATACACGATCAATTTACATCCAACATCATCTAGGAAATACTCGAATCCAAAATCTGACATTGTCCGTGGAATGCCTCTTGAGATGATAGACAAGCAGTTGGCGAAAGTCAAATGCTGTATAATCAGATCTTTTGGCATTAAATGCTTTCCAGTGACTATCAAAATGAGATAATAAAATAATATTGAGGAATTTCCAAGCACTCCCACTGTAATCTGAGAAAAGAGGAAAATTCCCATTGCCAAGTTGCCAGAAGCCATTTTCATTCCTATTAAAATTGTAAATAAGTTTATTATGGTTTGATAAATGAAGGCACCATGGGAATATGGAGAAGCAGAGTACTAGAGAGGTCCCCAGGAATCCACAAAGATGACTCCACCATAGACTATTGGCAATGATCGAGAGGGTGCCTCAGCTAACATACTCTGATGATCAAATGCCTGAATACCCTAATGGTCATCATAGAACCCTCATCCAGTGACTGATGGGAGCAGATGCAGAGATCCACAGCCAGGACACAGGCAGAGATCCAGCAATCCAATCGATGAGAGAGAGAGGAGAGATTCTATGAGCAAGAGATATCAAGACCATGATTGGAAAAAGTACAGAGACAACTAGCCAAACTAGTGGAAACACATGAACTATGGACCAATAGCTGAGGAGCCCCCATGGTACTGGACAAGGCCCTCTGGATAAGCGAGACAGTGGTTTAGCTTAAACTGTTCAGGAGGTCCCCAGAGAGTGGGGATGGGACCTGTCCCTAGTGCATGAGCTGGCTTTTGAGAACCTAGGGCCTATGCTGAGACACATAGAGCAGCCTTGGTGCAGGGAGGAGGGCTTTGGACCTGCTTCAACTGAATGTACCAGGCTCTGCTGACTCCCCATGGGAGACCTTGCCTTAAAGGAGGTGGGAATGGCAGGTGGATTGCAGGGGAAGGCTGGGGGGTGGGAGGAGGGAATCTGTGGTTGATATGTAAAATGAATAGAAAATCTTTTAATTAAAAAAAGGAGAAAAGAAAAAAATTATTATGGTCAATAGAAACTGGAAATATATTATTGATGTGAATTATTTCAAGATGTTAGCTAAAATAATATATGTATCCATTTACTGTATTTACATAGCTCTCTCATTGAAGAAGAATTTCTAAAACTTTGTTCTTTATTGAAGGACATATCTGCACTCTTTAAATGGAAATTTTTGGATATTTTTACTAAAGATTAGTGTTTTCGCTGGATGATGTACCACATAACTTTCAAAATAGTAATAAAGAGATTGAGGCAGACATACATATAAATTTGAGGCTCACCTGATCTACAGAGTTAGTTTCAGGACAGCAAGTGCTACACAAAGTGAAACTTTGTCTCAAAAATCCCTCCCCCAAAGTCTAATGTTTTCATTGCTTTTGACCAAACACAGTGATTTAGGGTCAATTTTCAAAGATAGAATTTTTAAAACATGCCATAATTTCTGAAATTCACATGACCAAAACTCAAAATTCATCAGGAAATGCATGAGAAAATAAGGAAAATCATTTTTAGAATGCAGGGTTAAATATTCAGAATATAAAGAATATTTTATTTTAAGATATATTTTAGTGTTAATTGTGTGTGTGCTAGTGGTGGTTGCATATGAAAGTGAATCCTAGCAGGGGCCAGAGGCATGGGTTCTCCCACAGCTGGATTTGTAGATGGTTGTGAGCCACCGGTAGGAGCTAGTAACTGGACTCAGATTCAAAGTAAGAGCAGTATGCACTCTGAAACACTGACTCATCTTTCTACCCTAAAAAGAGTATTTAAAACTAAGTTTGAAAAATCTTAAATATAAAACAAATAAGAGATGGATTTCATCCCTGGATAATTTTCCTATGAACAATTAAAAATGTCCAAAATGTGTGCAAAATGAGGCTCAACACCACCAGTAATTAAGGGAATACAATGAGGAGATGCAAATCAAAGTTGCAATGAGCTATAATCACATGCGGTATAAACACGTATTAATTAAAACAAATAAACATAAACAAAAGCGGGAGTTAAAGCTGTCGAGCACATGGTGAAATAAGATCCCTTGTGTCTACTCTCTAGGAACATAGAATGTTGTAGAAGATTTACAAATTAGTATTAGTTTTCTTCAACAAAATTTATAAATCATTACCAAGTGTTGAGTAAGAAGGATAAATGAGGGGTCTGGCATTCCCCATCATTTCCCTGCTGAGTCTCAGCAGTTCTTAGGAAGAATCTCAGGAAGATACAATCACTTCTTTCTTGACCATTTTGTGTAGCTAAGTGGCCAGACCCTCTGATCTTGAATGGCTTTGCATAAAATTAATATTCACCGCATAAGTACAGCAATATCTCTATATAACCTTACAGTGTACAAAAATTAATGTTTATTCAAAAGTTGAAATACTAAAACTCTGAGGAAAATGTTAGTAATACACGATGTAGGTAATGGCAACAAGGCCCAATAGCACAGGAAATGCACCAAAAATTAAAGAGTGGAAGTGCATGAAATTAGAAACTTTCTTCACATTAAAGAAAACTACCAGCTGAGGGGTGATACATCCTACAGAATGGAAGAGAGTTATTGACTTCTGTATTTCACTAAGGAGCTTTTAAACTGGAATGTATAAAGTAAAATAAAGAATGAACAGTCTCTTCACAAACTTTCCAGTTATCAATCCGGTTAATGAAATGGGGAGAGAGAAGACAAATAAGGGAGTAAATGATTTTTAAAAGCCTTCTACATATTTAGCTATCAGGGAAATTCAAACTACTTTGAGACTCCATTGCAACCCTTGGAATGATTAACATCAAGAGAATACAAAACAACAAATACTGACAATGTGGAAAAGGATTCTACATTCTATACTGGTGGGATAGAATGTATTAAGTTCATTATAGAATTATATAAAAGCTTTCTCAATATACTAAAAGTGGAATTACTATGTAACACAGCTGTATAATTTCTGAGCATATACACGAAGGACTATGTATTACCTGAGAGAAGTTTGTAAATCCAAGTAAACTGCTGCAGTATTCACAATAACAAGGAAATGATGTCCATATGTCCATCATATATATATATATATATATATATATATATATATATATATATATCAGTAGATAATGGAAGTGATATATATATATGTGTATGTATATGTATGTATATATATACATACATACATACATACATACATACATACATACATACAGTAGAATTTTGTTCATCTGTAAAGGAGAATGAAACCATGAAATACTCAAGAAAAACTTACAAGGAAGTCAAGAAGGTGACAGAGACACAGGAAAACAAAAAATACATGTTCTTTCTCAAAGAGGGACATGGATAACAATGTCCACATGTACGAAAGTGTTGAGAGTATGTGTTTATAGGATATGCTTCCAGAAAGGAGATCAAAAGATGCAGAAGAAAGTGGTATTGAGAAGTAAAGGGGGAGGAAATAGGACAAATGTGTCATTAAAGTGAAAAGAATTACAAAGGTATAGGGAGGTGGAAGGGTATTTTGGGGGAATGGACAAGAAAAGCAGAAGAGAATAATCAATTTGCTTGAAAATTTCATAATGAACTGAAGTACTATGTTTGCTAATTAAAATTTTAAAATCCAAACCACATGATGAAAGGTGAGTACCAAATCCTCAAACATCTTCTAATCTCCACACCTGCATGCTGTGTGATGTGCATATTCCTTCCAACAGTCACTGAATCAAGGGATGAAAATGTAAAATACATTAGAGTGATGATTCACAGGGATGCAAAGAGAAGGTGATGAGTGTTTGTTTCTTGGGCACAGAGTTTTAGGTTTGTGATGAAATGTTCTGGAAATCAGCTGCAGAACAATAGGATTATTTTTCACATGACTGGACTATAAACTGACAATAGTTAATATGATAAATATTTGTATTTAAAACTTGATTTTGGGCTGGAGAGATGGCTCAGAGGTTAAGAGCACCGACTGCTCTTCCAGAGGTCCTGAGTTCAATTCCCAGCACCCACATGGTGGCTCACAACCATCTGTAATGAGACCCTCTTCTGTGTACATAATAAATAAATAAATCTATAAAAAAACTTGATTTTAACTTAAAAAGTAAGGACACTGTGGTCAATAAATGAGAAATTCTTGCAATGTTGTGTGCTACACAGTTACAGGGATGACAGTCATTTAAAATGACACTGACTTTGGCTCATTGGTGATACAAATCTTGAGGTCGTATTGCAAAACTTGCATTTTTGTCTATAAGGAAGAATTAGAAAAGTATTTGATGGGTATACAATATAATAGAATTTTGATGCTGTTATTTGGGTTTGGGGTTCACTTATTAATGACTTCCCTGACATGAAACAGATACATGATAGCTTCTGAAATTGTAGACAGGGACCAAGATAACGAACATAGAAAGCCAAACACACCTGTGTGTATTTTCCAGAGGGGAAGAGACCTAATTCTTCATATGACCAGAGTACTGTTCCTTTATGTTCTTGCAGATAACTCATGAGCTGGAAGCTTCTAACAACCAATTTTGGGGTATATTAAGTGAAACATAGAAACAGAATCATGAAAACATCTTTCATGTTTAAGTATAGCTGAAATACCAAGAAATAAAGCATACTCCTGGTATGCATCTATTCCTTACTTGTAATTCATTTAATTTTTAACTCTTAATCTTCAAGCTTCCAAAAAAATTTCCTAGTAGAAAACTACCCTATAATTCTATCATAGATAAAAATTTTAATTACCAGTATCAATGTTCTATTTTACTCGTTCAGAAATCAAGCTATTTAAACACAAAAATAGAATATAGCATTTTCCAGAAGTATATAAGTTGATTCATAATAGGAATAAAAGCATTAAAAGTACTTCAAGCTATTTAGGATGAGATGGGGATGTAGCTCATGGCTTGTCCTATTGGTGCAAGGCCCTGGTTGTGATTCCCCAGTATCATTAGTAAACAAAAAGAAGAATCTAACTAAATCTTCCCTTTAAAAACTAAAACTTAGGCCGGGTGGTGGTGGCACATGCCTTTAATCCCAGCATCCAGGAGGCAGAGGCAGGCGGATCTCTGTGAGTTCGAGGCCAGCCTGGGCTACCAAGTGAGTTCCATGAAAGGCACAAAGCTACACAGAGAAACCCTGTCTCAAAAAACCAAAAAAACCTAAAACTTAGGAAGAGGCATGTAGAAAGAGATAGAGAGAATGTGAGAAAGATGGAGATGGAGCCACAGCCAGAGAGGAGAGATAGAGACAGAGGCGACCAAGTGAAGCTAGGCAGGTGAAAATGAGGTGATATCACTAAGAGATATTTTACTAAGATATTTCTACTATGAGAGACTCAGTACCAGCTCATTGGAGGAGCAGGGTTCACACACCTTGGGGGGGGATTGGCGACAGTTGACTCTGCACTGAGTTATAAGTAGCTCCAATTTCATCCAAAAACCCATTCAAATTCCCTGTTCCTGAACCAATACCAGAGTTTACCCTACCCCACATATTTCTTTATATTCTTTCCTCCCTTCTGTCTTTTTCTTCTTCCTTCCTTTCTTTCTGTCTTCTTTCCTTCCTCACTTCCTTTTCTCTTTCCTTTTAGCAGAGCTGTTGAAAGATTTTTTAAATATTTTTAAGTACAAGTACAATTAAGAGAGGCACTTAGCTAGAGAATAAAACTTCTCCAATAGCGAAAGCATGGCTTCTCCAAGGAGTGCTTCTAATGTCTTTACTTCTTGCTACTCCTATTCTCTGGTCACTCACCTCAGTGCTCCGTGACACCATGATGGTAGGTGTTGCCATGAGAAGTGAGACTCTGCTATAACTGGGATGGGACACTTTCCCCGATTTAAAGGTTCATAATCTCTTGGTACTCTTTCCCAGAAGATTGGTGATTTTCAACTCACTTCTAGACCCATGATGACAGCATCTCCACAAGGATCTGAAGTAACTTTCAAACACCTTGGTCATGTCACAAAAGAAAACAAAATGAGCACCTTCAAGGAAGCAATTAGGAATTAGAATGGGAACTTTTCTGCCAGTCCTTTGGGCACAAAGCATATGGCAGAGAGGCATGCAGCAGGAACAGAGCTCTGTTGCTATTAAAGTAGAGGCAAGCTGCATGGCCTTGCCCCAAGAGGGACTTTCCCTATCACCTTGTATCCTAGATAGTATCCACAATTCAAAACTGTTAGGATACAAAGACACTCAGGAAAAATGCCTACCTGAGGTGCCTATTAACATATCAAAGGGGAAGCATTCAAGAGACAGGACAATATTTCAGTAGATAAATGTGTTTGATGTAGAAATCTGATGACCAAAATTTGTATGTTTGAACAACATTAGAACACAGTTCCAAGGATTGGAGTGATAGCTCAGTAGTTAAGAACCTTTCTTACTCTTGTATATTACCAGGTTCAGTTTCAAGCTCAGATATGACAGCTCAGAAGAGCTTGTGATTCCAGATCCTGAGGATCTGATGACACTTCTGACATGTAGGGGATTCTTCACAAATGTAAACATATAGACACTTAGACACACACACAAAATAAAATGAAATAAGATAAAATAAAGTGAAACAAAAAATTTTGAAAGGCAGATCCAGTGACAGAGACATCTGTCCTATGAGCTCCTAATAGGTGTGGAGAATGAAGACAAGATGATCTCTAAGATCTTCAGAGCTATCTCTCCTGGGATTCAAACTGTAGAACAAAACAGTCTGTCTCAAATAAGGTAGAAGGTAAGGCCCAACAACCCTACAAAGAGGCACCCACTAACACATAGGACGTATACATACTCACATGAAACATAACACACAGGAGATACACAGAAGTATCAACATGTATTTACAAATGAGAATTAAGATAACAACCAATATTTAGGCATTTGGTGATCTTTAGTGAACAAACTGTCAAATCACTCATCTTCCTTACCCTTACATGTCATTAGAATGAGAGAATAGATGGATGGAACCATCCAGAAGTTAAAGGCACATCTGCATTGACTAAGTACTAGATAGAAGCTATACACTTCTTCATGTGCAGATGAGACACTGAGCTGTAGCCCTGCTAACCTTGGGGGAGGAGGTACAAAATTCATGCTGATTTGTGACAATTCCTTAGGTGACGGTGTATGTGGCTGATTTGTGGAAGCTATGGTTACATGGGGAGCAGGTGTAGGGCTTCTCTCATGTGTGAATCCTCTCATGAGCTTTCAGGTTGGTCTTGTGGCTTCTCTTGTTTATGTAGGAACTCATGAACAAGGAAGTCTGAGACTGGATAGAAGCCTTTCTGACAAATGGGACAGCCAAATGGCCTCTCATTGCTGTGTCTTCTGTGGTGGGCTGAAAAGGTAAAGGGATATTTGAAGATTTTGGAACATTCCTCAAATTTGTAGTTTTGAGATTTTGCTGGGTTCTTGAGCTTTGATCTGCTCCTCAAATTTGTAGTTTTGAGATTTTGCTGGATTCTTGAGCTTTGATCTGCATATGTTGATATTATCTCATGATTTTGGTATATAGGGTCCCAGGGGCATTCTTCTAACAGCTGGAGGTATTTTGACTTGCTCTGCTGACATCCTGAGGCATTCCAAAAGAAACACCCATATCTTCAGGCTTGGGATACTGCCCTCTCTGGATAACAAGGGAATCTATCTTATTTATAAGACTAGTAACACAGCCATTTCCTTCAACATTCCAGAGAGAATTGTGGCCATAGGCTCTGTTTTCATGCCCTGTGGAAATAAGAGAGTCTGTGAAACTGTTTGGGAAGGTAACCCCACAAGACACCCCTCTGTCGTCCAGGTTCCCTACTGAACCTTGCCAAGAATGTATCTTGTGGCATCTGCAAGAGTATCCTTGCATTCTCTTGTGCTGGAGTTGCTGATTTCTGTTGTTTCAAAGGCCTCTTGACTTGTTTGAGGACATGTTCTGAGAAAAGAGGGCTTTTGTTGTGGAATATAAGTTGAAGATGTGTTACATTTGTTTATGCTGTGAAATATTTGTTTAATGATGCAAAGATGTGTTGCATTTTTTTATGCTGCATTTGTTTAACTCTGTGAAGCTGTGTTGCTTGAGCTGTCTAAAATACCCAGTTGGTTTAATAAAGAGCCGAATGGAAGGCAGCTAAGCAGTAAAGAGGGATAGGCATAGCTGCCAGGCAGAGAGAATAAATAGGAGAAGAAATCTAGGCTCTATAGAAGAAAGAGGGGCAAGAAAAGGAGATGGAGAGGAGGAATCCAGGGACCAGTCACACAGACAGCCAGGATGCAAGAAGAAAAGGAAGATATATAGAATAGTAAAAAGCCCAGAAGCAACATGTAGTTAAAAAGAAATGGGATAATTTCAGTTAGAAAACCTGTCTTGAAATAAGCCACACTCTAAAGGTTGAGCAATGGAAAGTTACAATAATTCTCCATGTATTTATATGGGAGCTGGGTGCTGGTCCCCCCAAAAGTAAAGAATAAACCAATTACAGGTTTCCTGTCCCTGTTGGAGAAATGGATCTAGAGGATATCAGATGACAATTATCAATGAACTTTTTGAAGACAGATGTGGTGATATTTTATTTGTACTGAAATGTTATTTTAATTTTATGTTAATAAATAAAGTTGCCCTGGGGTCAGAGCTATTAGAGCCATAGTAAGAGCGTGGTGGTTAGAAGAGCTAGGTAGATTTCTGTGTGTTCAGGGATACAGCCAGTATTGGAGACATACGCCTTTAAGACCTGGAGGGCGGTACTTACAGGCAGTGATGAGGCAGTCATGTGGTTGGGTTTACAACCAATGAGAAGGCAGAACAGAAAGATTATTTAAACAGGGACACAGGAAGTACCTCCCTCTCTCGGGGAAGCTAGGAGCACTGCAGGAGGTAAGATTTTATCTCTGAGCTCTGACCTCTCGGCTTTTCTCTTTTACCTTGGCTCTGTGTTTCTTATTTTAATAATACGATTGGTTACATCTACAGACAGATAACCTGCCCTCAACCTGCTTGCATAGGCTACCCAGACTGGAGGTTGGTTCATCTCTCTATCCCTCAACTCTAATGATGTCATCGTGGCATTCCCAGGTTATTTTTCCCTAGAGTCACTATTTACACAGTATTTCCAATGTTGAGTCACTGTTCCTAGAGAAAAAATGTTAATTCCTTATGAGCTCTGGCCACAATGTTGCCTTCCACTCCTCAAGCCATTAAAGGAGGATCAGCCTTTTTTTAAGGGGCCAGCCTTTGTTTTCCACATGGGCTTAAATTCATCTGATCCTCCCTCATATACAATTTCTCCAGGGATGCACACTGCCTGTGCTCTTAGGAACATGACTGGCCATTATGGCAGCAGTGTACTTGGAATTGGTTTCAGTCATGAAATTCTCAATTTAAAACAAAGCTCAAAAGAGTGTAAATGTGGAATAAAGGAAATTATTAAATGAGAACTTGTGTACAGATTAAGACACTCAAATAAATAGTACTGTGTGGTTGTCAGCATCATTGATTGAGCACGTTGGAAGCAGAGGGTGAATAATTTCCCTAAGCTCTTGGCCATGCAGGGTTACACAGTAAAACCATGTTTCTAATAATAAAGAAACCAAACAAACATAACAATAGACAATGAGGATATCTAGAGAATCATCATGTCATGCTTCAAAACCTGTACTCCACAAAATTTAAAATCTAAAAGAAATGGACAATTTTCTGGATAGGAATTAAATTAAATCTGGATTAAATTAAATCAAGATCAGATAAACAATTTAAATAGAACTATAAATCCTAAGGACATAGAAATAGTCATTAAAAGACTCCCAGTCAAAAAAGTCCAGGGCCAGATGGTTTCAGTGCAGAATTCTACCAGAATTTCAAAGAAGAGCTAACACCAATACTCCTCGAATTGTTCAACACAATAGAAACAGAAGGTAGATTACCAAACTCTTTTTTATGAGTCTACAATTACACCAATACCCATACTACACAAAGATGCAACAAAGAAAGAGAATTACAGACCAATCTCCCTCATAAACATCGAAGCAAAAATACTAAAATACTGGCAAACTAAATCTAAGAACACATCAAAAACTTATCTACCATGACCAAGTCAGCTTCATCCCAGAGATGCAAGGATGATTCAACATATGAAAATATGTCAATGTGATACACCATATAGACAAACTGAAAGAAAAAAAGGATCATCTCATTAGATGCTGAAAAAGTCTTTGACAAAATCCAATACTCCTTCATGATAAAAATCTTGGAGAGATCAGGAATACAAGGAACATACCTAAACATAATAAAGGCAATTTACAGCATGCAGACAGCCAATATAAAATTAAATGGAGAGAAACTCAAAGCGATTCCACTAAAATCAGGAACAAGCCAAGGCTGTCCACTCCCCCAATATCTATTCAACATAGTACTCAAAGTTCTTACTAGAGCAATAAGACAACAAAAAGTGATCAAGGTTATACAAATTGTAAAAGAAGAAGTCAAACTTTTTCTACTTGCAGATGATATGATAGTATGCATAAGTGACCCCAAAAATTCTACGAGAGAACTCCTACAGCTGACAAACAGCTTCAGTAATGTGGCAGGATACAAGATTAACTCAAAAAAGTCAGTAGCTGTCCCATATACAAATGATTACCAGGCTAAGAAAGAAGTCAGAAAAACACTACCCTTTACAATAGCCATAAATAATATAAAATACCTTGGGGTAATCCTAACTTAGCAAGTGAAGGACCTGTATGACAAGAACTTTAAGGTCAGGAAGAAAGAAATTGGAGAAGACATCAGAAAATGGAAAGATATCCCATGCTCATAGTAACACGAACATAGTAAAAATGACAATCATACCAAAAGCAATCTACAGATTCAATGCAACCCCATCAAAATCCCAACACAATTCTTCACAGACCTGGAAAGAATAATACTCAACTTCATATGGAAAAACAAGAAACCCACGATAGCTAAAACAATACTGCACAACAAAACCACCTCTGGAGGCATAACCATCTCTGACATCAAGCTCTACTATACTATAGTAATAAAAACATCTTGGTATTGACATAGAAACAGACATGTCAACCAATGAAATAGAAATAAAGATGCTGATATTAATCTACACACCTATGCACATCTAATTTTTGACAAAGAAGCCAAAACTGTACAATGGAAAAAAGAAAGCGTCTTCACCAAATGGTGGTGGCATAACTGAATGTCAACTTGCAGAAGATTGCAAATAGATCAATATCTATCACCATGCACAACTCAAGTCCCAGTCGACCAAAGACCTCAATTTAAAACCAGTTACACTGAACCTGATAGACGAGAAAGTAGAAAGTAGTCTTGAATGCATTGGCACAGGAGAGCACTTGCTAAATATAACACCAGTAGCACAGACACTGAAAGCAACAATTAATAAATGGGACCTCCTGAAACTGAGAAGCTTTTGTAGAGCAAAGTACACTGTCAATAAGACCAAACAACAGCCTACAGAATGGAAAAAGATCTTCATCAGCCCCACATGGGATAGAGGGCTGATCTCCAAAATATATAAAGAACTCAAGAAATGAGACCTTAGGATAACAAACAATCCAATTAAAAATGGGCTATAGAGCTAAACAGAGAATTCTTGAAGGATGAATTTCAAATGGCTGAAAGACATTTAAGGAATTGCTCAGCATCTTTTGTCATCAGGGAGATGCAAATCAAAACCACCCTGAGATACTATCTTATACCTGTCAGAATGGCTAAGATGAAAAACACTGCAGACAGCTTATGTTTGAGAGGATGTGGAGCAAGGGGAACACTCCTCCACTGTTGGTGCAAGTGTAAATTTGTATAGGCAATTTGGAATCAGTATGGCAGTTTCTCAGAAAATTCGGAATCAATCTACCACAAGACCCAACTATACCACTCTTGGGCATATACCCAAGGGATACTCAATTATACCACAAGGACACATGCTCAATTATGTTTATAGCAGCATTTTTGTAATAGTCAGAACCTGAAATCCACCTAGATATCCCTCAACTGAAGAATGGATAAAGATAATGCAGTACATATACACAATGGAGTACTACTCAGCAGTAACAACAATGACATCATAAAATTTGCAGGCAAATGGATGGAACTAGAAAATACCATCCTGAGTGAGGTAACCCAGACTCAGAAGTACATATAAAAATGGTATGTACTCATTCATAAGTGGATACTAAATGTAGGGTAAAGGATAACCAGACTACAACCCAGAACTCCAAAGAACCTAGCTAACAAGGAGGACTCTAAGCTGGACACATGGATCACCCAAGGAAGGGAAAATAGATGAGACCTCCATGAGTAAAATGGGGATGGGGGGGCAATGGAGGGTAGGTGATGGGGGATGAGAACATAAGGGAATGGGATGGTCAAGCTGGAACAGGGACAGAGTGGGAGAGCAATGAAAAAGATAGATATCATAATAGAGAGAGATATCATGTGGCTATGGAGATACTAGGTGAGAGGGGTCTAAAGTGATGGCTCAGCAGTTCATAACTTGCTGGTTTTACAGATGACTTCTATTGGTTTACAACATCTGTTTCAGATGACTCATAACAGCCTGTAATGCCTGGCACTTCTGATCTATGTAGGAACTAAAAAACATGGTTATATATACACATGCCCACACACATCCACATAAATAAATTTCAATATTTTTTAAAAAGATTTTTAGAAAATGGAAAAGGAGACTGAGCAATACCAACACAAAGAGGAATGTTTGGCCTACACAAAGAAAGGCTTTTGATTGATGAATAGAAGTTTCCAAAGTTGAGAATATAGGATAGTTTCAAGCCTCCAGTGTTTAAAATTTATATTATTTATCTCAACAGAAATTATTCCTTAACATATGGTATCAAATTTCCTCCCCTTGATCCTTTAATATCAGTAATTTATCTATATCTTTTTCTTTTTCTTGATAGGGAAAGAATAACTACTGAGAATGTAGCAGTGGGGATCCTCTTCTCCCAGACAGCCAAAGGAATCCTGGGCAACTGGTCACTTCTGCTTTATTATTTCATTTTGATATTTACTGAAAAGAGATTGATGCTGAATGACCTGATTATAAAACACCTAATCTTTGCTAACTTTTTGGTTATTATCTCAAGAAGGATTCCACAAATAGTGTCAGAATTTGGTTTGAATTTTTTCCTGGATGACTTTATATGTAAACTTGGTGTGTACTTTAGTCTAGTACCCCAAGGAATTTTCCTGTGCACTATATGTCTCCTCAGCTGCTTTCAGGCAATCACAACATCCAGCAGCCCAAGATGGATGAAGCTTAAACACAGAGCTATTGAGTATATTGGTCTCTCAAGCTCATTGAGCCTGTTTGTACATCTGATCCTAAACATCCCAGCTGCTGTAAGACTAACTGGTCCTCATAAAAGCAGGAATGGCACTAACAGATTCAGTTTTGGATACTGTGCTGGGTTTGTTTCTGGAACTGATACAGCTTCACTGTATTTGTTTCTGTTGTGCTTCAGTGATGGTCTGTATTTGTGTCTCATGGTCTGGACTAGTGTCACCATGGTGTGCATCCTGCATAAGCACAAGAGAGAAGGGACAGCATATTCACAGTGCCCAGAACTGCCCTAGAGTCTCCCCTGTATCCAGAGATATTCAATCCATCCTAATCTTTGTGTGGACCCTTGTCACCTGCTACTCCATCCTGATTCTATATATGGTATTCTTTGATAATTCAGGTCGATCAGTTCTAATATACTTGCAATCCTACAAACATGTTTCTCCACATCCAGCCCTTTCGTTCTCCTCAGAAATAAAATTCTACCTCCAGGCTGTACTTTCTTCATTGTAGAAAATGTAAAATTTTAAACTATTGTCACATGTTCTAGTAGCTTATTTTCTCTATTATATTCATGTGTTTCTTCATCAACCATGGCTCTGTCTTCTTAGACCTGATCAACCAGAATGTTTTATATGAATTTCACAACAGGAACAGCATTGACTGTAGTCTTAGTTCTTCAACTGAATGACTTACATGAAAGTAGGAGACACTGCAAAGTATCTAGGAATTTCAGGCATTTGAAATAGCATCTTTATAGAACTGGCTCCTGGCTTTATAAATCCACTGATAATTTATCCTGTGACAGCATTCACCACTTAAAATTGTCTGTGAAATGTGTGCAGTGTTAGACAGTGCCCAGCATTTAACACATATATGTACAAATTATACATAATTTGAAAATTTTTGATTACTTTTTGGTGAAATAATGGTGACCCTGAGAAAATATATCAGATGGACTGACCTTTTCTGAAGTTACAGTCATTTGCCTGGCTTTCTGATGTAATCTTGAAGCGAGTATTTTATTTTATTCCTCTAAGTGAAAAAGATTTGGGAGAGACTTATCAGTAGATTTGGGATTTATATGAAGGGTCGGTGCTGGGAAATAGAGCATTTTGGGTTTGAGAGATGTGCTGAGATGGGTTGAAGATCAACTCATGTTGGGAAACTACACTGAATAGAATAGAGCAGAAGCAATAACTTCTGCAAATAGTAGCCTAGGTGAACCCTAAACCCAATGTTGTAAAGTCGTACTTTTAAATCATTTGTGCCAGTGAGGTGCTAGAAGAAGAATGGGAGCTATTTGGGAGAGGTGTGATTTAACCAAAACTAATGATGTTTGGAAAACTCATGTAATAATTAGTGGCATATAATCTGATTGGAAAATATAGTTTTAAAAGGAATTTTAACAGAGATATTCAGCATGATTTACAAGAAGCCATAGGTTTTCAAACAAAAATTCTGCTTCTAGATGAGATATATATTTCTTTATTTATTATTTGGAGAGTCTCCTGTGTTGCAGAATATTAGTATCCTGCATAGAGATGTGTTGCTCTGATTGGTTTAATAAAGAGCTAAATGGATAATGGTAGACAGTAGAGAATAGACAGGACTTCCAGGCAGAGAGAGAAACTGGGAGGAGAAAGCAGAAAATTGAAATTTTACCAGCAGTCTCAGAACAAGTCAGATGTGCCCAACTAAGAGTGGCTAACAGAACTACATGGTAAAATGTAGATTAAAAATTACATGGGTTAATTAAGTTGTAAGAGCTAGTTGTGAAAACGCATAAGCTAAGGTGAAGCTTCATAATTAATAATAAATCTCTGGGTCATTATTTGTGGGCTGGTGGTACAAAGATAGTCCAACAAGAAAGCATGCTACACGCCTGAGACTCCCAAACCTTTGAGGTATGGCTATTGTTCTTGGTTGCTTACTTGAACTGGGTGGTAAGACTCTCCTGCTGAGTACACCATACAGATTAGTTGCAGAACGTAGAAAAATCAATCTTGAACTGACCAGAAAACTCTTTTCCTGTTGGCTAGGAGGCATAGTACTGGAGGTGGTACATCAGCTTGTGGGAGAGAAGAGACATTAATGGTCTTATTCAGCACTGGACCCTGTAGGCTACAATAATGACCTACCCAAGCAAGATGTGCTAACTGGTACATTAGTGCCATGGTTGTTTCTCAGATAACCAGTTGCTTTCTGATTTTATCGGGGCCAATGTCTCAAGAGGGAATTCATGCCTATTCCTGCAAATCTGGTCAAATCTCCAAGACTTGGGAGATCATAGACCCTATAGGCCAATCTACAACAGCTGTTTTCTTAAGTAGTCATATTGTCCAACTGCTGCCTTTTAAATATTTATGTTTGTACTCATAGATTTGTGTTGCACTAAACTTTGGTCAGAGAAGCTTCTTTTTTGTAGTGGTTAATGCATGAACTCATATCTAGTCAAGTGCTGAGAATGAGTGATCATGAGTACTCAGCCATAGACGTCCATTATTCCAGGTGCAGGGGACACAGCATATAAGAAGAAACAGAAAGAAAATTACAAACTAGAAGATATAGAGGAGAGCTATGAAATTCTGTCTTCCATATATGACATGCCTGCTTCCCATATGAACTCACAGCCACTGTGGCTACGGGCATGAGATCTACACAATGTTAAGCAGTGAGGATTCCAGCATGGATGTGGGAAGGGTTACTAAGGCCCCACTCCTATATATGGCACCATTGGCAAGTGATCAGTGTGTGTGTGTGTGTGTGTGTGTGTGTGTGTGTGTGTGTGTGTGTGTTTTAAAATCATAAAGAAAAGTATTTTAAAATTAACATAAACCCCCCTAACCAATGATTCTTTCTTAAACTTATGCCATCAAAATACAAGCACATTGCAAATAGAATCCCTTTGCTAGGAAGTTCAGAGAATCCTCATTTATACAAGCTCAAAATTTATGCAATCTCAAAATTGGAATCCACAAATAAACTGTTCAGATATATAACTGTAAACACGTGTACTAGTGTTTCTTCAGACATGAAAATTAATGGACTCCAGCTGCACAGCAATGAAATGAGAAGCTCTTAGAAAATGTGGCTTCAAAGAAATGAGATGTAAAAGTTTCCTGGAATCTCCAATTTCAAGGCCCCTTAGTGCTGGTTATTAACTTCTGAAATCTCTTAAGCTATTACGCGGTGAGGAAAAGCTGACAGGTCTGCTCAAATCCAGACAGAGACACGTATTTCCCTTGTTCCCTCTACTCTGCCCTTGGCATGGGACTTGTGTGGCTCTCCTTGTGACACCCGAGCACTCTAAGGACTCACAGAAAAGTTTTTCTCAACTCTTTATAATTGCTTCTTGGATTTGCTGTCTTAATCTGGACTTTTTTCTTTTACAGGTAAGTAGAGCGAGGCTGTTGAAAAGGTATTCTTAATTCCCCATGTAGATACTGTTATGGATCTAGAGTTGAAAATCACAGGTCCTCTGAGGGAAAAGACCAGGGAATTATAAACCTGTAAGTAATGGACCAGAGTCTCATCTCAACAAGACAGACTCAGTTGCTTACTACAACAACTTCTATGTTTCACAGAGCACACAGTAAGTACATTTTCTCTTTATACCAAGCCACAAGTGAATGGAAAAAATCTATATTTAGAGGGAATAATGGAAAGTTACTGTTGCTAAGTATTGAAGTAAGATGATGAAGAGGATTTCACATGATATGGAAGCTATTTCTTGCTGGCAAAGGATGATGGACAGTTTCCTGCCTTTCTCTCTCTTTGCATCCAGCAAGCTCCAAAGGGTCCCTTCCTATCTTATGACACATTGACACTACTCATTTCTATATGTATTATGAATATACATGCAAATGAAAACATCCAGATAGACAGACAGACAGATAGGTAGATAGATAATAAATAGATGATAAATAGGTAGACAGATAGATGTTGGGTAGGTAGATAGATAGATAGATAGATAGATAGATAGATAGATAGATAGATACATACATACATACATACATACATACATACATACATACATACATAGAGATAGATACAGAGAGATAAACAGATATGTAGATAGATGATAGATAATGTAGTATAATTGTATGGCTAGCAGTGGAGTGGTTGGGTATCCTTCCATTTTTCTCTCTGACTTTTTTATTTAAACAAGATCTCTGACTGAATCTGGAGCTTGTGGTTTTTTCTAAGCTGATGGCCAAAACCCCCAGCAATATCATGTAGGTAGTGTGATCTTAACTCAGGTCCTGATGCTTGTAGTAAGTGCTCTTACCTGTTACCCCATCTATTCTGCCCATGTATTATCCATTTTAGGGGTTGAATTCTGCTTTTATTCTTCCCTCCTTTTGGAGAAAAGTTCCTTTCAAGATTTATTTCTATTATTTTAAATTACAGGTATTTGTGTTTCTATCTGTTTGTGGGTATGTATGTGTATATATATATATATATATATGTGTGTGTGTGTGTGTGTGTGTGTGTGTGTGTGTGTGTGTGTGTGTGGTGTGCAGGAGCCAATAGAGCTCAGAGGCATCAGATTCTTCCTAGAGCTGGAGTTGCAGGCAGTGGTGAGGCACTCTATGTTAGTGTTGCAAACACAATCCATATTTCCTGAAAGAATAGCAAGTGCTCTTAACTACTAACCCATCTCCCCAGCCCCCAACGTTACCAATCTTAAAATCCCAGGCATGTAAGTCATTAATGACTTCCTAAAATCTTTTAAGTAACTAAAAAAGATTATTTATTTTCTTAAATATGTACTTTAAACCACAGCTTTTGTGTGACTGAATGGACAGTGTGCATATTGAGCAACATTGCACACACAGTATAATTGGCTCTTCCTTCTCTTTGCAGACTCAATTAAAATTCCTGTGTTTCAACAGAGAATTCTTCCAGGTAGTTTCGCAAACATTTGGGACAATAGATACCCTTCTGCATCAGCTTAAGGGATGTAGAGAAAACACAGTTACTATTATCCTCAGCATTTGATGATGAGAACTATAAAGACGAGTCTTGATTGAAAACTCAAAGGGGAGAGCTAACTGTTGACTGGTGGGTGTGGTTTTGACCATTCCTTGTACAATCTGAAATTCAACAGACATTTAGGACATGAGCCCAGGGTTCAAGTGAAAAGGTGATGGAGAGTCCTGGCACTTCCAGGAACCCAGAAAGAGCATCACAGGCTGGACAGGGCCAGACTCAAGCAAAGAACAGTGCAAGGGGAGCAGGACAGGGGCATTTTGGGAACTGTTGCTTCTGAGAACTTCCCTCTGTAAGCAAATCCACTATAAATTCAGACACAGCTTCTCCAACTCCCTTGATGCCCAGCCTGAAAGGCACTTTTCTAGTTTTTCAAGATGAATTTATGGAAAATTCTCCTCTGAAGTACATCAGAGAGATGACTAGCATTCATTTTCTGGTTTAGACCTTTTATCACTTTTCCTCCATGTTGTTGAAGAAATTTCATTTTGAACTATCTGTCTACTGACAAAGTCTTTCATTTCTAGATGATCCATTATCTTTTTATATCTTCTACTTCCCATTATTTTGGATGAATTGCTTATTATTCATTATAGACTGATGAAATAACTGAACCCAAATATGGCATCTACCACGAAATATGACTCATTAGAGCTGTCTTGTTTGAATACAGTATCTCTTACATTGCCTGATTTTCCACATTGTTTAATAGCCTGACAGTTTTCACCCTGTGAACCAATATATTTTGTTTTATCCCCTTCTCCCTGTCTGATTTCAGGCTAATGTGCTGTGTTAAGTTTCTTGTTCTACACACTGTATTTGATTGCTCTTTTCCTACCTCAGTATATTCCTTAACCACAGAAGCTTTATTAAGCAAGTGTGTGACTTAGTATAAACTTCTATGAGTAGAAATTTTCAATTCACTTTACATGCCAACCACAAATCCCCCTCTCTTCCCTCTTTCCACCCCCCAGCCTTCCACCCAACCCACCCCCTCATGCCCACATTTTCCATATTAAAGTCTCCCATGTAGTGTCAGCAGAGCCTGGCACACTCAGCTGAGACAGGTCCAAGCCCCTCCCCTCTGCACCAAAGCTGTGCAAGATGTCACACCCTAGGCACTAGGCTCCAAAAAGCCACCTATGCACCAGGGACAGATCCTGATCCTCCTACCTGCCCCCCCAAAGAGTTCAAGCTAAACAATTGTCTCCCATATTCAGAGGACCTAGTCTAGTCCTACTGGGGCTCTACAGCTATTAGTCCACAGTTCGTGGGCTTTACTAGCATGGCTGGCCATCTCTGTATGTTTTCCCATCATGATCTCCACTTCCCCTGCCCACAGAATCCCTCCTCTCTCTCATCAATTAGATTCCCGGAGCTCAGCCTGGTGCTCAGCTCTAGATCTCTGCATCTGCTTCCATAAGTCACTAGATAAAAGCTCTATGATGACAGTTAAGGTATTCACTAGTATGGTCACCAGAGTACACCAGTCTAGGCATCCTTTTGACCATTGCCAGTAGTCCAAGGTGGGGTCATCCTGAGAACTTCCCCAGCACCCTGCCTCTTCCTATTCCCATGATGTCTTCATTTTTATGGTACCTCTTTCCTTACTCTCCCACCCTGTCTCTGTTCCAGCTTGACTCTATCATTTCCTTATGTCCTCATCCCCATTCTTTGCCTTCCATTACAACACACACACACACACACACACACACACACACACACACACACACACTCCCAGTTTGCTAATGTAGATCTCATCTATTTCTCCTTCACTCAGCTATCTATGTGTCCATTTTAGGGTCCTTGTTAGCTAGCTACTCTGGAGCTGTGGGTTGTAGTCTGGTTATCCTTTGCTTATATCTAGTATCCACTTATGAGTGAGTACATACCATGTTTGTCCTTCTGAGTCTGGGTTACCTCACTCAAGATGATATTTTCTAGTTCCATCCATTTGCCTGCAAATTTCATGATATTGACAATGATGTAATTTTAGCTACAAATAATTAATACCCATTTACATGTCTTCTTCCTGGTTGTACTGATGTGCTTAAATTTATTTATCTCAGGTGAAAAGAATGGTTCCTGAGAACTTGCCAATGGGGATTCTTTTCTTTTCTCTAACAGCTGTTGGGATTCTTGGCAATTGGTCAGTTCTTCTTCCTTATATCCTGTCTGTATTCACTGGAAAAAGTCTGATGCCCAAAGACCAGATTTTAAGGCATTTGATTCTAGCCAATTCCTTGGTTATTATCTCAAGAGTAATTCCTCACATAATGGTACAGCTGGGCTTGCGATATCTCCTGGGTGACCTTTTATGTAAGCTCACTCTCTACAGTAATCGAGTGGCCCGGGCCATTTCCCTGCACTGCACCTGCCTCTTGAGTTGCTTCCAAGCAATCACAATCAGCCCAAGCAACTCTAGGTGGATCAAGTTTAAACACACACTCTCCAAGTACATGGTTCGATCCTGCTCACTCAGCTGGCTTGTACATCTGCTTCTAAACACCAAAACAGCTATAGATGTGATTGGACCTGATACTAGCAAAAACTTCACCAAGAAAATCAAGTTGGGGTACTGCTCAGCATTTGTTGCTAGCAATACTGTAACTGTACTACGTCTGTCATTGCATTGTTTCATTGATGGTCTGTATTTGGGTCTCATGGTTTGGACCAGTGACTTCATGATGCGCATCCTCTATAGGCACAAGATTCAGCTACAACATATTCACAGTGCCCATCATTCTCTCAGAGTCTCCCCTGAAGACAGAGCCACAAAAACCATCTTGACCCTTGTCTGTACCTTTGTCCTCTCCTACTCAATGTCCTTCATATTAGTGATCTATACTGTGGCATTTGACAATATAAGTCTGTGGATAATCAACATATTTACATTACTAGACACATTTTTCCCCACATTTTGCCCCTTCATCCTCATCCGTAACAACAAATCTGCTCCCAAGAAGGATTTTCCCTGCTGTAGGAGAAGGTAATTTAACATGGTGATTTGTATGTTATGATAAATTTAAATATTCTTTCATCTATTATTGAACATTAGACTCACACATGGCCATGTGTTGTTTAGCAAGTCAATGGCTCTCTAAATTAAGCATTGCTAGTTGTTACTTCACTCATAATGCTGCCAAAACAGTTCCATGACATGAAGGTATCTCTTTGCTTTTATTCTAAAAGCTAAGAATTTGGGGATCATCATGTACTAGGTGGAGCTCCAGGAGTCCAATTGATGAGAGAGAGGAGGAGTGATATGAGCAAGAGATATCGAGACCATGACTGGAAAAAGCACAGGAACAAATAACCAAAACAGTGGAAACACATGAACTGTGAACCAATAGCTGAGGAGCCCCCATGGAACTGGACTAGACCCTCTGGATAAGTGAGACAGTTGTTTAGCTTGAACTGTTTAGGAGGCCCCCAGACAGTGGGACTGGGACCTATCCTTGGTGTATGAGCAAGCTTTTTGGAACCTAGGGCCTATGCTGAGACACTTTGCTCAGCCTTGGTGCAGGGAGGAGGGGATTGGACCTGCCTCAACTGAATGTACTAGGCTGGACTGACTCCCCAGGGGAGAACTTGCCTTGGAGGAGGTGGGAATAGGGTGTAGATTGCGGGGAAGGCTGGAGGGTGGGAGGAGGGAGGACAGGAGACTCTGTGGCTGATATGTAAAATGACTAGAAAATCGCTTATATAACATTTAAAAAAGAAAAAATAGAATATCATATGCTTACAGATATCTAATTGGCTGTTGAGGTATGTGTTTCACTTCAAGCACAGCCTGGACTCTGGTCCCACTGCTGCAACTGAATTGTAGAAAAAAAAGAGCAAAGAAAAATCCAGAATCTTTGGCATGTGAGAATAACATGTTTATGTGATCAATTCTATTTTATTCATTCACATTTTGGCTTCACTGATGTTCTGCATTTATTCTTATGATATGGTTTTGTGGCTCCACTTCCAGGTTCCTCTATGGGAAGAAATGACAAATGCTGTGTATTTGCTGTACCCATTGTTTCTTCAGACTTCCCTGGAAAGACAGAGACATCCCTAGTCTTCCAAATTCTGCTGTGAACCATTATCATCTCCTACTCAGCTGCTTGCCCCCTTACATTCTGTATGACAGTCTGTGACAATCCAAGGCTGTGGAGATTAACCTCTACATTTCTACAAGCATTCTCCATATGATGTCCTATTTTATTCGTGTTCCCAACTTAGTCTCCACACTCTCTTTTCCCTACCATGGATAAGATAATATTTTTCTAATTTCTCAATGTGTCACAAGTTGTTGATTTCTGTTCATGAATATATCCATATGTTCTTTATTATTTGTGCAAGGCTAACATTAGGTAACATGATGGTTAATATTGATAGTCTACTTGATAGGATCTAGAATCACCCAGGAAACAAAATCTGGATACATCTTTGAGGGAGTTTAAAGCTGGGTTAATGGAGGTAGAGGACACAGTCTAATTTGGCACATCCATCAATTCTCTGGCTAGATTCCTGGACTGAATAAACTGGGGAAAGCAAGTTGAGAACTGGCATGCATCTCGCTTTGCTATCTGTCTACAGATGCCATGTGATCACCTGCCTCAACCTCTTGATACCATGATCCCTTCCCATAATGGACTGTGTCCTCAAACTGCAAGCTGAAATAAACCATTTCCACTTTAAGTTGTTTTTGTCAATTTTTTTGGTCAAAACATTGAGAAAATTAACTAAATAACTCAATAGCATACTAAATTGTACTGATAAAATCTTATGAGTCATTGTGGTGGCTATAGCATGTTTAAATGGAGTTAAATTCTGAGGCTTTTTTTGTCTTTTTACATTGCTGGCAGAAGATGGCAAATACTGCAACTTTTGGGAGGCTGTCAACTCAAGTTGATCCTCCAGGATTTACATTATATAGAATGGGGTCTATATTTTTCCAGCTTATGTGATTAATACATGCTTAGAATTTCAGCTTTGTATATACAAGAGAAAAAAAGTACATACCCTGCAGATGACAACACTATTTTTTACTCTTCCTATGAAATAACAGAAATAAGAATGTAAACAAGGACCAAGTTCATTTAAATCAATGGTAATAAATATATAAATATAAATTTTATTCATTATAAAACTGGAAGTTTTTCTATCATGATGTTTAAGATTTATGTATTTCTAATCTAATATTATCTTACTCTGTTAAAGCAGTTTTTCCTTCATCCACTTCTTTTTACTATTTTATATTTCGAGGGTGGGGATATTGAAGCCTGTGTTTTTGTCTGAATAGTTGGACTATATGAGATTATTCAGTTCCATGATTTCCAAGATAGTAGACATCTACATATGGTGAATATCATTTAAAGATAATCTGTTGAAAACATGAGTACTGTCTGTTATAGTGTTTTAGTACAATAATTCTACCACTCTGTAGGCTGAGACAGGAAGATGGCTATGAATCTGAGGTGAGCCTAAACAAGATAGAAAGTCTGAGGCTAGCCCACCCTACCTTATGAGACCCAAACAATTCAAAACAAAATGTTTAAAAAAAAAACACTATCACCACTACCAGAACCACCACCAAAAACATTTGAAGACTGAGAACTAAAAGTTGTCTTAGTTTAAAAAAAATAGGACTCAGTATGGTCATTGCTTTTGTTTACCCTCCAGAAAATGACAGAGAAAGCAGTCTGGTACAGACCTGGAAACTTCATCCCTACTGGCTAACTTCCACAGTGCTGGGGATTTCTATTACATTGCTGGAGTTGAAAAGTTATCATCAATTATACCCAGCTTTGCCACTGTGCACTGTGACAATGAATGACTTTGAAAGACATGCTCACTGGTGTAATAGTGACACAAACATCAGTCCTGCTCCACAAGCTGAAACCCATGCCTGGCACCATTATTGGACCAAGAATCCATGACTAGACAGGTCATAGGCTCTTGGAGAGAACTATTGCTTCTAATCTTCTAAATGAACATAGTATTAGACTAACTCATAATGACTTGTCATACCCATAGATTACTACATCTCTCAATCCTCATCAGTTAAGTTCCTATTTGCAGTAGATAATGATTAAAATAGAAATGCATAATTGTCTAGGTGCAGAGAATAAGAGACTATATGACAATGCTTATACCTAAACAGGATGTTTCTATCACATCCCCTCCTCAAAAGACTCAAAAATCATTGCTGAAAAGAACATGGAAAGACTGTAAGAGCTCGAGGTGGTTGATGATTATACAGAAACAATGTCTTGTGTGCACAGCAGGGCACTGCACATGTGAATTCACAATAGTTGTGACAGCATGCATAAGAACTGTACAAGTCCAAGCCATACCAAATCCCATCATACAAAATGGAATTGGCACTAAATTCTTCCCTAGCTGGAGGCTAATGGCAATTCTCAGCTGTTGAGATAAGAAAAGATACTGTTTTCTCTAACAGCATAGTTAGAGAACTATTACAAAATAAAAAAATATAGAGATCAATGTGATTAAACCATGACGTTTTTTAGATGGTCTGAGAAAAAATAAACATTTATTTTTATTGTGTTTATTGTGTTTCTCATTTTCACTGAAAATTTTATCTTAGACTTGTGGAGTGATTACTTTTTTTCCTCCTTTTTTAAATTAATAGATTTTCTACTCATTTTACATATCAACCACAGATTCCCCTGTCCTCCCTCCTCCTACCCCCCAAACTTTTCCCCTAACCCACTCCCCATTCCCACCTCATTCGAGGCAAGGTCTCCCATAGGGAGTCAGCAGAGCCTGGTACATTCAGTTAAGTCAGGTCCAAGCCCTCATCCTTGCCCCAAGGCTGCACAAAGTATCTCACCATAGGCACTATGTTCCAAAAACCTGGCTCATGCACTAGGGACAGGTTCTGGTCCCACTGCCAGGGGGACCCCTAAACAGTTGAATCTAAACAATTGTCTCACTTATCCAGAGGGCCTAGTATAGTACCATGGGGGATCCTCAGCTATTGGTCCACAGATCATGTGTTCCCACTAGTTTGGCTAGTTGTCATTGTACTTTTTCCAATCATGATCTCCATATCTCTTGCTCATAGAATCCCTCCTCTCCCCCATCAACTGTACTCCTGGAGCTACACCTGGGACCTGGTCATAGATCTCTGCATCTGCTTCCATCAGTCACTGGATGAGGGTTCTTTGATGACAGTTATTGTGTTCCACCATCCGATCACCAGAGTAGGTCAGCTCAGGCACCCTCTCAACCATTGCCAGTACTCTATAGTGGAGTCATCTTTGTGGATTTCTGGGGACCTCTCTAGCACTCTGCTTCTTCTTATTCCCATGGTGTCTTCATTTATCATGATATCTCTTTCATTGTTCTCCCACTCTGTTCCTGATACAGCTATGACCTCCTGCTCCCCTAAGATCTCTTTTCCCTACTCTTGCCCTACATTACCCTCCTCACTCCCAGTTTGCTCATTGAGATCTCATCCATTTGTCCATTGCTGGGTGATCCTTGTGTCTTTCCTAAGGTCCTCCTTTAAAAGCTGTAAGTTATCTTAATCAGTGAACCATCTCTCTAACCCCTGTAACATGATGTAAACACCACAATTGATAAAAGAACAACAGAAAAATAGTATGTCAACACAGTTTGTTACATGTAATAAAATTAGTGGAAATGTTTCCTTAATAAGTCATGTAAACATTGCTATCTATAGACTGTTTACCTCCTCTCTCTTTAGCTCAGGAAAAAAAACAGATAAATAGACAAATATTTGATAGATCACTTAATAAAGATTGGTTTGATGGCCAAAAATATAAGGTATTTATCTAACTTAATCGTTTATCTTTTTGAGAAATGGCCCTACTATACATCCATGCCTGTCTTTAAAGTCACAGAGATCCACCTGCCTCTGCCTCCTAAGTATTAGGATTGAAAGTATACACAATCTTGCCTGTCACAACTTCATAATTTTGAGGAAAATATATATTAAAAAGGAATAAGTCAACATTATATGCAATTGACAGTAGTTAAAATTATATTATTGTGAAGTGTCAACAACATAAAAATTAATGAAAATCCATAAATATTACTGTTGGGAGTATAAATTGTCATCACATGACCTTGAAAATGACACCCACAGCACTCAGAGATTGTGGTGTGTATGCATGTTTATTTTTCTTGTAGTGGAATCTAAGACTATGTATATTCTAGCTCAAAATTATCACTTGAGATGGATCTATAACAGTAATTTAATTTCTTTAAGTTTATATCTTCAAAATGCCAGCAGGTTTGCACCTAAGCACTTTACAAGAGTGTTTAGAATTATAAAATAATTGTACACAGGAAGTCCACCACCAACTGTCCATATAAATAGTCTTATATTATGAAATGGATGGAATTTAGTTACATCATAAAATTGATGAACTTCAACTTTAGAAAATACATGGATGGATAATTTTTAATGTAACTTGTAAGAAGAGAAACTCCAAAGATCATTGATTTGTCCTTCATGAAAGCCCCTTAATGCTGGTGTTCTTCAAATTTATGGATTCTCACAGGATAGTATGGTGTTGGGGAAGGACTTCAGGTTGACCAGAAGTCAGACAAGGCACGTGATAGGCCTCTGATTTTTAAAATTGACTTCTGTGCCTTCTGCCCTATCCCTTCAACATCTGTGCACTCCAAGGGGGCAAAGCAAAGTTTTCCTCTGAATTCTTCATAATCAATTCTTTGGATTTGCTTGTGTAATTGTTACCTCTTTTCACTCTCACATAATCATGGAAAATTGTTTAAATGTCACCCTCAATCCCTCATGTAGATGATGTCACATATCTAGAGCTGGATAGGATCTGATGTCCAACATCTAGATCTCCATGTGGCCAGGGACCCAGGGAACAATAAACCTATAAATCAAGGAGTAAACTATCATCCAAATTGTAGGACAGAAACAGACTCTCCTTGAGTCTCTCAGCATCCTGGTATCACCGAGCACAACTGTAGAAATGTTTTCTTTCTGTACTAAGTGGTCTGTGGCTCTTACAGTATTTCTCTGCCCTCTTCTCTAAGGATCTCTGAGCTAGGTTTCGAGGTGGTCCAATATAAAAATCTGGCATCGGGGAGGTTAGAATGGGGAAATAGGAATATGGATATGATCATATTTCACTGTGTACATGAATGAAAAAAACTCAAAAAAAATTAAATAGAAAATGTATATGCTTAGGAACATGGACTACACTCAACACTGGTCTTTTCTTTTTTTCTTAATTTTTTTTGAAACAGGGTTTCACTGCATTGTACATGCTAGCCTCAAACTCTTTATCCTCCTGTTTCAGCCTTCAGAGTGTTAGGATTACAGATTAGTGCCATACTGACCAGGCCTTCTTTCCCTGTGGTCTCAGCTTGAGAGTCGATGTAAAAATGTTTGTAATAAAGATTGCCTTCAGTTAGTTATATGAAAAAACCTTTAGGAGCCACAAATTTCCTTTCATGGCAGAGTGAGGAGGAAGTACTATTATTCTTAGACATTCACAGTTCATCAAGATCATAAAAGTAATCTTTGCTTGGAGTCTAAATGCAGAAAGCTGATTACTGACTGATTATAGGTGCTTGTATTTTCTGAATCTCAGGGGAGTTTTGGGACATGAAGCCAAGATGTGAGAAGGAATAGAAGGACGTTTCTTTGTCATATACATCAAGACCCTAAAGACCTTCACCATTCTGCCCTACAGTGAATCATGCCAGGGGTTCCTGAAGACAAGTCATCCAGGAGGGGACATATTAACTTCAAAGCCTGGGATTGAAAGAGGAGCACCACACATGGAGCAGGGAATTCCTGGAACTTCTGTATCTGAAGACATATCCCTTCCTCTGTGAATTTATGCTGTTCACTGTTCCTGCAACTCTCATTTATATAAAACCTCAAGTGTTTGTTTGTTTTTAGTTTCATTAGAATTCTTCTGAGATTGATATCCTTAATGTCCATCTAACTTCAATCATGTCACCATTTCAATAAAAGCACCATTCTTTTATTTCTAGTGAGGAGTTAAATCAAGTTTTCTCCCATATTGTTGAAGACTTTGGATATAGTACTGGATGCCTAAAAATAGAGATTTTCATGACTATATATTTTTCTTATGCAGTCTAGTCCCCATCCTTCAGATTAATTGCTTTCTATTCTCTTTAGATTACGAAAATGATTGGTATAATTTTTTGTCATGAACTCCTACTCAGTTGTGCCTTTTGTTCCTAAAACCACATTCAGAACTGTGTCATATCCTGACATTTTTTAATCTATGATATAAAATGGTTCACATTTTCCCTTGCTTCTGTGGATATTCTTACTTTGTGTTGTGCTGTGCTAAATACTCCTTCTTAACAATATCTGTTTGTTCACTGCTTTTTTGATTCTTGATCACACTCAGTCATGGAACATTTATTAAATGAGCGTGCCACTGTTCACTAAACTTCCACCACTAGAAATGGAGAGGAAAGAGAAACCATTTTTGAGTGAATCCCTTGCCACAGCTCTTCTCCATGTGTCTTTATCACAGCTATGTTACATTAAGGTAATGGTCCTTCATACCAGATCTTCCATCTTTCTCTGGTCTCCTCTTCCACTCACCTTACCTACACTTTTTCCCTTTTCCTCTTTCTTTGTGTAGATGGTAACTCAAAGATAAAGTTTTTTTTAGCATTGAGAGTATACTGAATCCTATCTTTTTAATACAATTAGTAACAGTATTTTTATTCTTTATCTGCTTTTCTGCCCCTATAGACCTGTGGACAGAGGCCAGAGAGTTGTCAGTTCCACTGGATGGTGTAAGCCACCTACCATGGGTGCTGGGCACTGAACTCAGGTCCTTTGAAAAACTACCAAGTACTCATAACCACTGAACCATCACTAACATTCTTTATCTGATGGTCTGTCTTAACATTTTATAATGTCTTGATGCATTGTTGAGACAGTAATTTGCAATTCAGGCAACTATCCCAAGTCTCATGACATTATGTGGAATACAGTCATTGTTTTTTTGGGTGATCTGGGTATACTTAGAAACTTAGAGTTATAACTTTCCAATGAAAATCTATTTTCTTCCTTAAATCAAAGAGACAAATATTTATATAGAGGTTGAATTATTTTAAGAATCAATGATAATGAACATTTAAAATTAGTTTCAAAATATAAACATATCCTATTATGTTTTTTAATTTATGCAGCATTAATTTATGCCATCTCAAGTTTCCTGACATATATTTAAATTGATATATTGGTGTCAATTTTCAGTGTTTTATTCCTATTAATGTCTATGAGAAGATTAATTTTCACATTAATTCTTATTGTATACTGCTTAATTGATCATAATAGAAAATTAAGCTAGACTTTAATTTGAGTATTTAGAAGTATTTTTCTTGGTGCTGGAGAGGTGGTTTAGCAGGTAAGAGCACTTGCTGATCTTCCAGTGGAACCAAGTTTAGTTCCCAGCACCCACATCAGATGGTTCATGCCTGCCTGTAACTCCAGCTTCAGGAGATCTGAATATCTTTCTGTGGTCTGCAAACACATGGCATACTTACACAGAAACACAGGCATACACACACACATGCACACATAAACAAGTAAATCTTTAAAAAATAAACATTTGATTATTTTTAATTTTCTATCATATTGATTTAATGATTGTTTTTCAACATTTATGATGATGAATAGTGTAGTTTTGTTTTTGACTTTAACAAAGATAAGAAGCTTGATTCAATGTCTTCTGGAACAGTCTTTGCATCCTATCAGAATATTCTTTGCAAAGGCATTATTAAACAAATTCTATAGTTTGTTTATTTTATATCTAAGATATTTTTAATCTCTATACAAAACAGCCACAACAATGAACAGTGTATAATATATATGACAAATATATTAATATTAATGAGCAGAACTTTAAAAACTTGGGAACATTGAAATCATCATTAAACTTCATTATTATATATAACAAGTACCACCAAGATTGATACAAAATTTTCATTAATAAAATCAGCCAATTTTTCAACAGTATTTATCTTTGTAAAAGATATATAAAGCCAATGAAGATGTGGCTATTTGATTTAAACTAATCAATTTTTTTAGAATTATGAGAACCTATTGGGTGGGGTGTATGCAAGTGAGTGCAGTTCCCATGGTGGCCAGGAGTGGGCATCAGATCTCCTGGACCTGGTGTTACAGGTGGTAGTAGGATTCCTAATGTGAGTATGGAAACCCAACTCAGGTTCTCTGAGAGAGAAGCATGTGCTCTTAATCACTGAGCCAGTTCATGTACCAGGGAGAGATCCTATTCCCACTGTCAGGGGCCCCTCAAACAGACAAAGCTGTGCAACTTTTTGCAGCCCATTGCCTATTACGGTAGGACACCTTGCACAGCCTTGATGCAGGAGGGCACAGCTTGGGCATACCTCAGCTGAAAGTGCCAGGCTTTGCTTACTCCCCATGGGAGGCCATACCTGTTTGGCACTTAGAAGCACTGAGAGAAATCAAATATATCTATGTGAAGAATTGTACTTAAACATGTCCAGTAGTTACACTGTCAATCAATGAAAACTGAAGACTCAAAATATTCATGACCAGCTGGATGACTAAAAATGTGGTGGACTACACTTCTCAGCACTAAAGAACTAAGAATGTATATGAGCATAAATGATAAATTTCACGATACAATTCTGAGTACACTCAGAGGAAAGTTACAATATATTTTATGATTTCAATCATACAAAATTTTGGGGATTAAAAATCAAGTGCAGTGAGAAAAAGCAGTGGTTGTCTGGTGGACACAAAAAGAAATATTAATGTATAAGGTACATGTATGAGTAATGGTCAGGTTTATAATGATGATGTTGAGGGTAGTTTTATGGGAATGTAAACTTATTAAAATAGAGTTTAAATGTGTTCCATTTGTTGCATATCTTTGATGCTTTATTAAATGCAGTGACAGAGCTTACTACACATTTCCTACCAAAAACAGTATCCCACCATGTAACCATAGTTGAATTATAAAATCTAGAGTATTTATATCTATATAGCAACATGTCTCATCTCTTAACTCCTTTCCCATTTTCAGAATAATTCCAATGGTGCCTTTAGTGGTAGAAGAAAGCAAAATACTCCCATGAAAAATCCAAGCCAAGATTCAATGTAGCATTTACCAAACTTCCTTCTTTAGAGCATGTTCACATCCAAATTGTGCTTTATGCAAAAAAGATACAGTAATAAGACAAGATAAACTACTGACCAGAAGAAACAGCAAAATGAGAATAAAATTCTCAGATGTGTTGGACCAAGTGACAATTTCTGTGAAATGCAGAGAAAGTTCACAGATATTGCATTATACTAGAAAATGAGAACTAAATCAGAAAAGATTTTAAGTGCTTAGCTTCCTACAAACATAAATAAGGAAAAATATCCTATGTTTTTAAAATGGCAAATGGAAGTGAAATTAAAGGTGAGATATCTGAATAAAAACTTAAAAGTGTAGATTCAGACACTCTAAGAAGACTCAAGGAGGTACTCCTGGTTTCAGGGTGTCATTGTTATGTTGAAATAATATGTCAATGCCTGTTATTAATGGTGCAAAAGTCAGGACTGAAGGTCTCCCTACCAAGTCCATGTGTTAACATGTAACAACCAACAACATAGACAAGATGGAGCTTTTATCCCCCAGTGCGAAGGACTTGGGTTATTGGGGTGTGCACTCCATGGGGACCAGAAGACAGCAGATTAGACCCATGTATTCTTTGCAGAAAAATAAATTTTCTCCTAGGAAAAGTTATTTTAAATTCATTATGTTAGTAATGTAACTTCTCAGGAGAAAGCAGGAGGCCAGAGGTTTGAAGAAACAAATATATGTAAAGTATTGAATTACACACAACCAAAACATTTTTGGGAATCTTTAGAAAGTAGATGTTGGAGCATATGGAATATAGCATCTAGAGTCATGGAGATGGGCATATGAGGAAAATGAACCAAGTGGACCACAGGGCTGTGGTGTCAGGTTTTATCTAATTTTGTTTTAATCATGTATTAACACTACATACTATGGTGTTGCATCATGATTCTTTCATACATGTGTGTTATGTGCTTGTGTTATATTTACCCTTCATTGTCTCATCTACTTCTTTCTTTTCTTCTCTCTTGTTCTTTTCCACTTCTCAGTAGTCCATACTTTACTCTGATTCCTTTTTATTCTTTGACTTCACATGAAAGAAAGTGTACTATTTGGCATTGTGAAGCTAACTACTGTTTTCTCTCTTTTTTGTAATTTTTTTTGAGACAGGGTTTCTCTATGTAATAGTTCTGTCTGTCCTGGATCTCACTCTGTGGCCCAGGTTGGCCTCAAACTCAGAGATCTGCCTGCCTCTACTTTCCCAAGTGCTGGGATTAAAGGACTGTGCCACTACCACCCAGCCCTGACTAATTTTCTTAAGGTGAATTCTATCCAATTTTCTATAGCATTTTCAGGCCAGCTGGAGAGCTGGCTCATTGGGAAAGCATGCAGTGAACTTCTAGAGGAAATGAGTTCCAGTGGTTCAGAATTGGATGTTAATCATTTTCCAGAGGATCCAACATGCTCCTCTTGTCTCTGTGGGTAGTGTTCAGTGAAGGAGGGGCACATACATACTCTGAGGCACACACATACATGAAATAAAAAATTTTAAATCTGATCAAAACATTTTGGGGCTAGAGAGATGGCTTGGTGGTTAAGAGTATCCAGGAGCTTTAAATGGTGGTTCAAAACCACATGTAGCTCCAGTGCTAAGGGGTTCAATACCCTTTTCTGACATTTTCAGGTACTTTATGCATGTGATGCATGGACATATATAAAGAAAAAAATACATATACATGTAAAATAAGAACACCTCTCCCCCCAAAATGAGCAGGAAATCTTTTCTGAGTATTCCAATGATGTTTGCTCTTTTACATGCATTTTCTCATGTTCACATATAGTATCCATATTACAACATAGTAACTGTATAATATGCTGCTGGTTATACATTGTTGAAAAGCTCTCATTATTGGATAGTAAATTATATAAGAAAATATTATAATGAAATTTCTAGATATCACACTACATAGCACAGGTGTCAGTTACAGGATACTTGATACTTTACAACTGCATTCTTACCATTCTACAGCAGATAAAAGAATATGCCAATATATAAGTAAAGATAGATGAGCAGAGCTCATGCCAAACTTGGAAGAAGCTATCTCTTACCACAGCAGGGTAAAAATATGCTGGAATTATATTTAATATTGGTGATGACAACAATGGAGTAAAATATGAAAAAGCATATTTCGAGAAATAGAAATACACTTACTCCCCTTAGCATTGGAATTTTTTGAGTAAGTCGTAAAGATGACCAGAATGGAAGAGAATGAGTAAGAGATGACAAATATGTACACCAAGACGAGGATAGTTTGGGTGGCTCTGTCCTCAGATGAGATTTTTATTAAGTGCTGAGCACTGTGAATACGCTTGACTTGTCTCTTACACCTGTAGAGGGTAATTGCCATGGAGCCCCTTGAGCAGATCATGAGACCCAGACAGAGGCCATCAGGGAAGCACAGTAAGAACATGTACAGTGCAGTTGCCACATTGCCAGAAGCAAACCATGATCAGTACCCATGAATCACCCTGTTAGCCACATTTTTATTGTAAAAGGGACTTGACATTTTTACTGGATTTACGATGTTTATAAGCATCTGAACAAGCCAACTGAGTGAGCATGATGATGTACTTGGTGGCTTTGTGTTTAAGTTTCATTCACCTGGAGTTGCTAGGACTGATTGTGAATGCTTGGAAGCAACTCAATAAGCACATGGCCTACACACCACCCCTTCATTGTAGTGTTACTGCACCTTCCACATGCTGAGTCATCAACTTTAGTTATTTTTTTTCTTTAATACATTTTATTTATTTATTTATTTAATACCTGGGCCACAGTTTCCCCTCCCTCTTTTCCTCCCTCTCCCTGCTCTCCCTCCCCACAATATTCCAATCCCCAATCCAGTCCTCCTCAGTTTCTGTTTAGGAAAGGACAGATCTCCCATGAGTATCAACAAAACATGGCATATCAACTTGCAGTAAGACTAAGCACCTCCTCATGTAGTAAGGATGGGCAAGGCAACCCAGTATGAAAAATAGTACCAAAATCCTGTTAAGAGTTGGAGATAGCCCATGTTCCCATTGGTAGGTGTCCCACAAGAGGACTGAGCTACACAACTATAGCATATATGCAGAGTGCCTAGGACAGTCCCATGCAGGCTCCCTGGTTGTTGGTTCAGTCTCTGTGGGACCCTATCATCAGAGCCTAGTTGATTCTGTATTTTCTTGTGATGTTGACCCCTCTGATTCCTACAATCTCTGTTAAAATATATTCAAATCTCGATTCTAATCACAACAACATAGTCAAGTCCCCACACCCATGAAAGTTTCAAGTTTACAATTATCCATGTCTCAACATGAAAATAATTCTCACTTGTGTAATGTGTGATGTCACAGTAGCACGTGCTGATCTGTAAAGTGAGTCTGTCCTATTTTGAGATGAGACTCTGGGCCCAGATTTAGGACTTTATTATTCCCAGGTCTCCTTTTTTACTACAGGAGTGATTTTCAGCTCAACTCTAGATCCATAACAGCATCTATATAACTGGCTGAGAAAACTTTTAAATGACTTCCCACCAATTACATGTCAATGCAAATGTGTCCTCAGCACAGGAACAAATCAAATGAAGCAATTAGGAGTAATTAGGAAGAAAACACATCTGTAAGCCCTTAATGCTACAAGGAAGGAAGAAGAAATCACAGAGGACTAACGCTAAAAAAAATGGAGTAGTTGCATGGCCTTGATGACTAGAGGAAAAGCTGAGAGCCTTTTTCAATGCTTAGACATCCTTGGAGATTTCTCTAAGCTCTGAAGAAAGACTAAATCCTTAGACATGGAGAAAGGAGATGCAGTAAATAGTCTCCCCCACTTCAAGTTACATTTTCTAAAACATGGATCATTTTCACTGTGCAGTTGTTATTCACTCTTTATGAACTATACTGCATTCTTCTCCATGCATATGAAGTAATTTATATGAATACTTAATGTGGAGTCTCATAATTGAGCTTACTATGCTCTGAAATTCATTGTAATTGGATTGTACATGCATGTGTTTTCCTGTATTGACTTAAGAACAGATTAGAGATATTGGTGTATTTTTAAAATACAACATTTTTATTAATTATTTGAGAATGTCATACATGAAGACAATGTACTTTGATCATATTCACCTCCTCACCTGTCCTCAAAAGTCATCTATATCTACCTCTACATTTCCAAACTCCCAACTTCATGTCCTCTACTTTTAATAATCTACCAAGTCAATTTCTGCTGTCCATATACTCACTGGTATGTGAGGTCATCCACTGGAACTTGGTTAATAGGGGATATACCCTAAAGAAAACTGACTAACCCTGTCCAGAATCCATGATCTGTCAATATGTCCTCAATTAGGATTGGAGTCTAACCAAATCCTCCCTCATGCTAGAAAGTTGACTCCCTTAATTCTATGCCTGTATTTTTTTAATGAAGAAATTTTTTATTCATTTTACATACCAATTACAGATCCCCCTTCTTCCTTCCTCCCACCCCTCCATCCCTTCCCAACCCATCCCCAGTTCCTTCCTCCAACAAGGTATGGCCTCCCATGGGGAGTCAGCAGAGCCTGGTACATTCAGTAGAGGCAGGTCCAAGTCCCTCCCCCTGCCTCAAGGCTGTGCAAGATATCCCACCATAGGTTGTGGGCTCCAAAATGCCATCTCATGCACCGGGGATGGATCCTGATCCTCCTGCCAGGGGGCTCTTAAGCAGATCAAGCTACTCAACTGTCTTGCTTATGCAGAGGGCCTAGTTCAGAAGGACAAACATAGTGTGTACTCACTCATAAGTGAATAGTAGATGTAAAGCAAAGGATAAACAGATTGTGCCTTTCTTATGCAGGAACCACAGCTGTTGGGAGTTCTTGAGTGCAGTGGTCCTGTCATAGCCAGCAGTATTGCTTTTCTGGGACCCTCCATGTTATCAGGCCCTTACAATTTTTCCATGGCCTTTTCTAAAATGTTAAGTGAACCCTCCAGTGAAGGGAATCATAGAGATATCCCATTTGTGACTGGGCCATATAGAGCCATTTATTCTCTCCATTTCGGCCAGTGTGGTAAGCACTTTCACAGATCAGAGAAACTTGTCTGATGAGTTTTGACTGTTGCACTACTCTATGGGTTCAGGCATGAGAATTTAGAGGATAGTTTGTCACCATGTCCTTTTAGCAAAATAATGGCATTCTTTTCCTCCATAGTGCTATGAAGTCCCCTCCCATGGATTCCGGTCCCAATTTGCATTACCAGGCTTCCTTCAGAGCAAAGGTTCTCAACCTGTGGTAAGCATAGAGACCATATTTTAAGATGGTCTTAGGAATCCCCAACCGCTTATTTATTTTTGTTGCTACTTCATAACTGTAATTTTACTACAGAGTGATGAATCCGTTCCTAATACATTGGAATAAGTGTTTCCCAATGGTCGTAAAGCACAGATTGAGAGCTTCTGCGGTAGGGAAAGCCCTAAATCCAATCAGAAAGCAGCTGGTTACTCTAATAATAGTTGTGTCATCAATTTACCCATGGGATTATCTTACTGTGCTGGTCATTATTGTTTATAGTATTCACAGCTGGATTAGACTAGTTGTGATGTTGTTCCTCCAACATCCTGAATGCATCTCAGGTAATATGAAATGTACCCAGCAGGGATGAAACATCTTGGTCAATATGAACTTGATTTCTCATGTCCAAGTCCAAAGTGTGTGGTATCTGCAGCAAGAGGGCCTTGCTATAAAGTTTTTGATGACAAGCAAGAGCAATGTCAATAGTCTGTATTGTTTGGGGGGCCTCCAGGACACTCAGACCAGCAACTCAAGGGGAGGCACCTCATATCTGGTGTTTCAGTTGTCAACCTGTGGCTTCTGAAAAGAGCATAATACTCTTTATAGGATAACCCTAACTAAACACTCAGAAAGCTTACTATACCATGCTACCTGAAATACACATTACCTCACAACAACCCAGTTGCATTATCAAACCTGGATTACATATATATATATATATATATATATATATATATATATATATAGCAATATTATGAAATCTCTTATCACCTTCGACATTTTCATCACAATGGTGCCATGTGTGGCAGAAGAAAACAAATTGTTCTCATTAAAAAAATCTTAGCCAGTATTGACTGCAGCATTTAGCAACCTTCCTTCTTCAGAGCATGCTCACATTCAAATTGTATTTTATGGAAATAAGATATAGTAATAAGATAAGACAAACTACTGACCAAAAGAAAGAACAAAATGAAGATAAAATTCTCAAATGTTTTGCAGCTGGAGGACCATATTTCTGTAATATGCAGAGAAAGCTCACAGATAATGCATTAGGCAAAAGCCAAATAATTAATTCAGAGAAGGTTAAAAATGGTCAGTTTCCTACAAAGGCAAATAAGGAAATTTTCCTATTTTGTGAAATTTGCAAATGTAAATAAAGCTGAAGATGAGATACCTGAATGATGAAATTTAAAAGTGTAGATATAGATTTACTAAACAGACTGATGGAGGATAATCATGGATTGGTGTGTCACTGTTATTTAGAAATAATATGTCACAGACTGTTAATAATGGTGATAAAGTCATCACTGAAGTTCTCTGCACCAAGTTCATGTGTTAACATGTGGCCCCTTACTCACATCATAGAGAAAATGGAGTTTTTATTCCCCAGTGGAACAGAGGACCCCTGGCTAGACCCATTTCTTATTTGCAGAAAAAGAGATATTTTCTCCTAGGAAAAGTTATTTTAAATTAATTATGTTAGTAGTGTATCTCTTCATGAGAAAGCAAGAAGCCAGAGGTGTACTTTTTGAAGAATAAATATATGTAAAGAATAAAATTGTACACAACTAAAACATTTGACGAATCTTCTAGAGTGTGGACGTTACAGAACCTGACATGTAGCATCTGGATTCATTGAGAAAGCATGTGAGTAAAATGAAACAAATAGTCCACAGGGCTGTGGTGGTAGGTTTTAATTACTTTTTATTTTAACTACATATTAATAGTACACAGTAGAGTATTGCATTGTGATACTTTCCTACATGCATATTATGTGCTTGTGTCATATTTATCCTTCATTGTCTCATCTATTTCCTGTTTTACTTCTCTTTTGCTCTTTTCCTCTTCTCAGTAGTTCATATTTTATTCTGATTCCTTTTTAATCCTTGGTTTCACATGAAAGAAAATGTAGTATTTGCCTTATTGGCTATTTTATCAAGGTTAATTTTGTTCCCATTCATTTTTCTGCAGCATTTTCAGACCAGTGATGACACATGAGGGGTTGTAATGTCAACATATGAGAAGAAATAACCATAGTCTGACACTGGACAGCTGCCTCAGTGGGTAAAACACATAGTGAATTTCCAAAAGAACTGAGTTCAGTCTCCAGCAGTCACCTTGAGTCTCTCACAACTGCCTGTAACTCCAGTTGCAGAGCATCCAGAAAGCCTCCATAGGCAGCAGGCATGACAGCCATGTGGCACACATACATATACAGAGGTACACACACCTACACAAAATAAGAAATTTAAGAAATGATCAAAACATCTTGGGGCTGGAGAGATGGATTGGTGGTTAAGAGCACTGATTGTTCCTCCAGAGGACTCAGGCTTTATTTCTAACACCCAATAATGGTTCAAAACTATATGTAACTCCAGTCCTAAGGCATCAGATGTCCTTCTGACCTCTTCAGGTACTTGATGCATGTGGTGTGCAGACATACATGCAGGAAAAATACCCATACAGATAAAATAAAAATATGACCCTCTAACCCCTGCACACACTCACACACACCTGAGCAGAAGTCCTTTCTTAAGTGTTAAGATAATTCCTGGTCTCTCAGATTTATTTCCTGATGTTCACCTCTACTTTGCCTATACACACATAATAATTTGTAAAGTAAGGTGATTCTACATATTTGGAAAACTCTCATTATTGCATAGTAAATTATGTAAGAAAAACTTTGGAATAAGATGTGTTGTGATAACATCATATGACAAAGGATCAGTTTTAGGGCACTCAATAATATTTCCTTTCTTTTTAAAAAATGCATACTTAATATTCTTTTATAGAGTATATCCCAGCAACATCAACTGAACACAGCACATTAAGATACAATAAGACCAGGCACAAAGCTTCACATCAAGGATGAGCAAAGCAACCCAGTAGGTAGAAAAAAGGCCCAAGAATAGCCAAAAGAGTCAGACGTCCCCAGTCCCACTGTCAGGAGTCCCTCACAATTCCAAGCCAAAAACCGTAAGATACATACAGAGGACCTAACCCAGATCCATGCAGGCTCCACAATTGCAGCTTCAATGTTTGTTAGCCTCCATGAGCTTTGGTTAGTTGATTTCTCGGGCCATGCACCCCCCAGTGTCTTCGACCCCTCTGCTTCCCACAATTCCTCTTGTCCCTCTCCTCAAATCACAGGGAACTCCTTGCCAAGTTACCAAAGATGGATAGTTCAGGCTCCATATCCTCCATTAGTAGAAATCCTCAGTAGGGTTACCTTTGTAGGTTGCAGGAATGTTTCCACTGCACTAGGTATCCACATTGGCCCACTAAATGCTGTATAATTTCTGTCATCTCTCCCCATACTCTTTCCCTCCATCCCTTCATCCACACCTGATCCCACCCATTCCCATCCCTACCTACCCTCAGTTTACCTGCAAAACCTATTTGATTTCCCCATCACAAGAAGATAGATCCATGAATCTCCACTTGATCCCTCTTTGTTGCTTAGTGTTTCTGGGTCTGTGGATTGTAGCATGTTATCCTTTATTTTATAGCTAATATCTACTTTTAAGTGAGTACATACCATATGTGTCTTTCTGCCTATGGGTTACTGGAGTTGGCATTTTCTTTGGACCACCAACCATCTTCCCAACAAAGACATGAAGACTAATTAGGAATGCTGTCTTAGCTTAGGACTAACTCTTTTAACTTAATTTAAGCTCTATCTATTTATTTGCATTTTGCTTTGGGGCTTTTTACCTTTCTTTCATTCTGTATGTCCTGTATGTATGTATTTACCTGTTTATTCCTTGTCTGGCTGGCTTGACTGTGACATCTCTCTGTCATCTCCTTTTCTTTCTTCTCCTTTTTCTTACTCTCTGAAGCCTAAATTCATCCTTCTACTTATGCTCCCTGCTCAGAAGTTCTTTTTATACCTCCTCCCCACTCCTAGCCATTCAGTTTGTTATTAGACCAATCATATCTCTTAGGCCACCAAGTTAAAATAGCAACACAACTTTACATAATTAAGCAAATGCAACACATCTTTATATAGTTAAACAAATATTTTGCAACATAAACAAATGCAACACATCTTTGTATAGTTAAATTTTTTCTCCAAGAGATTGTTACCCAAGATGATTTTTTTAAACTCCTTCTATTTGCTGGCAAAATTCACAACACCAGTTTTTAAATGACTGATACTACTCCATTATGTAAATGTATTACATTTTCTTTATCCTTTTTTTGGTTTTTCAAGACAGGGTTTCTCTGTGCAGTTTTGGTGCCTGTCCTAGATCTTGCTCTGTGGACCAGGCTGGTCTCAAACTCACAGAGAGCTGCCTGGCTCTGCCTCCCAAGTGCAAGAATTAAATGTGTGTGCCACCAGCACCCAACCTCTTTATCTTTTCTAGAGATGGGGACCATCTAGGTAATTTCTAGTTTCTGGCTATTATGAATAAAGCTATTATGAACATAGTTGATCAAGTGTCATTTTGGTAGAACGGAGCATCCTTTGGTTATATATCCAAGAGTGGTAAAGCTGCATCTAGAGGTAGATCCATTACCAGGTTTTTGAGGAATTGTAACACTGATTTCCATAGTGACAGTAGAAGTTTGCATTCCCACCATCAATGGAGGAGTGTTCCTCTTGCTCCACATTCTTACAAGCATGAGTTGTCACTTGTGTTTTTGATCTTAGCCATTCTGACAGATGTAAGATTGAATCTCAAAGTAGTTTTGACTTGTATTTCACAGATGGCTAAGGTTGTTGAATATTTCTTTAAGTGTTTCTTAGCCATTTGAACTTCCTCTATTGATAATTCCCAGTTTATAACTGTACCTCATTTTAAAATTAGATTGTTTGGTTTATTCATGTATAGTTTCTTTAGTTATTTATATATCTTAAATATTAGCCATTTATCAGATGTGGAGTGGGTAAAAAATATTTCCCATTCTGCAGGCTGTCATTTTGTCCTAATTCTGGTGTCCTTTGTCTTATAGAAGATTTTTGCATTCAAGAGGTCCCATTTTTTAATTGCTGATCTTAGTGCTTGCACTCTCCATGTTCTGTTCAGGGTGTTGTCCCTGTATCAATAAGTTTAACATTATTCCTCATTTTCAGTGTTCATTGTATTAGATTTTATGTTGAGGTCTTTCATCCACATGGACTTGAGTTTTATTGCTAGTTGTTGTGACACACAACAGTAGGATTTGCTTAAGGAGATGGATGCAGGAGGATGCTCAATATTTTCAAACTAGAGTCTTAGCAATCTACAACAGATAAAAGAATATGCCAATATATAAGCAAAGGCAGATAAGCAGGGATCATGTAGAACTTAGAAGAAGCTTTCTCTTACCACAGCAGGGTAAAAATATGCTGGAACTAGACTTGATATTGCTGATGAGAACAAAGGGGCAAACTATGGGAAAGCAAATTTCTAGAAAGAGAAATACACTTACTCCCCATAGTATTGGACCTTTGGAATAGGTTACAAAGATGACCACAATGGATGAAAATGAGTAAGAGATGACAAATATGCACACCAGGATGAGGATAGTTTGAGCAGCTCTGTCCTCAGGTGAGACTTTCAGAAAGTTCTGAGCACTGTGAATGTACTTGACTTGTCTCTTATGTCTGTAGAGGAGACTCACCATGGAGACACTTGAGCAGGCCATGAGACCCAGACACAGGCCATCAGAGAAGCACAGTAAGAACATATAAAGAGCTGTTGCCACGTTGCCAGAAACAAACCATGAGCAGTACCCATAATTCCTCCTGTTAGTTGCATTTTTGTTGTAAATGGGCCCTGACACTCTTGCTGGAGTCAAGAAGTTTAGAATCAGGTGCACAATCCAGCCTAGTGAGCAAGAGGGAACAATGTACTTGGTCACTCTGTGTTTAAGTGTCATCCACCTGGAGTTGCTGGGGTTGATTGTGATCACTTGGAAGCAACTCAGTAGGCACATGGCATACAGGGACATCCCCCTTGTTGTTCGGTAAATATATATTATCAATTTACATCCAACATCATCTAGGAAATATTTAAATCCAAAGTCTAACATTGTCCGTGGAATGCCTCTTGATATGAGAGACAAGCAGTTGGCTAATGTCAAGTGCTCTATAATCACGTCTTTTGGCATTAAATGCCTTCCAGTGAGTATCAAAATGAGATAATATGATAATATTGAGGAATTCCCAAGCACTCCTACTATAATCTGAGAGAAGAGGAAAATTCCCATTGCCAAGTTGTCAGAAGCCATTTTCAGTACGATTAAAAATGTAAATAAGGCTGGGCGGTGGTGGCACACGCCTTTAATCCCAGCACTCGGGAGGCAGAGCCAGGCAGATCTCTGTGAGTTCGAGGCCAGCCTGGGCTACCAAGTGAGCTCCAGGAAAGGCGCAAAGCTACGCAGAGAAACCTTGTCTCAAAAAACCAAAAAAAAAATGTAAATAAGTTTATTATGGTCAACAGACCCTGGAAATATATTATGGATGTGCATTGTTTCATGATGTTAGCTAAAATAATATATTTATCAGTTTACTGTATTTACATAGCTCTCTCATTGAAGAAGAATTTCTGAAACTTTGTTCCTTATTGAAGGACATATCTGCACTCTTTAAAGGAGAGTTTTGGATATGTTTACTGAAGATTAATATTTTCACAGGACCAGGTGCCACATGACCTTCAAAATAGCAATAAAGAGATAGAAGCAGACATACATATGAATTTGAGGCCCACCTGATCTACAGAGTTAGTTGCAGGACAGCCAGTGATACACAAAGTGAAACTGTCTCAAAAATCCTTCTCTCAAAGACTAATGTTTTCATGGCTTTTGACTAAACATGGTGATTTAGGGTCAATTTTCAAAGAAAGAGTTTTTAAATGCCATAATTTCTGAAATTCACATGAACAAAACTCAAAATTCATCATGGAGAGCAAGAGAAAAATGTGTGAAGATCATATTTGGAGTGAGGGGTTAAATATTCAGAATATATAGAATATTTTATTTTAAGATATATTTTAGTGTTAATTGTGTGTGTACTAGGGGGGTCACTGCATATGAATGGGATTCCCAGCAGGGGCCTGAAGCATGGGCTCTCAGGCAGATGGATTTGTAGATGGTTGTGAGCCACCGGTAGGAGCTAGTAACTGGACTCAGATTCAAAGTAAGAGCTGTATGCACTCTGGAACACTGACTCATCTCTCTACCCTAAAAAGAATATTTAAAACTAAGTTTGAAAAATCTTAAATATAAAACAAATGAGAAGTGTGTTCCAGACCTGGATAAATTTCCTACAAACAATTCAGAAATGTTCAAACTGTGTGCAAAATGAGGCCCAACACCACCAATAACTAAAGGAATGCACTGAGGTGATGTCAATCAAAGTTGCAACAAGCTATCATCACATACAATATAAACAGTTATTAGCTTTCTCAATATGCTAAAACAGAATTACTAGGTAACATAGTTGTATAATTTTGGAGCATGTATCCAAAAGACTTGATGTCCCACCTGAGAGATGTCCCACCTGAAAGAAGATGTCCCACCTGAGACAAGATGTACACTGCTGTGTTATTCACAAGGAAATGATGTCCATCCATAAATTCATTGGTAGATAATGGAAGTGATATATATCATTGTGGAATTGTGTTCATCTGTAAAGGAGAATGAAATCATGAAATACTAAGGAAATGGGTGAAATTACAAGGAAATCAAGAAAGTGGCAGAGATACAGGAAAACAAAAACCACACGTTCTTTCTCAAAGAGGGACATTGACAGCAACATCTGTATCTATGCTGGTGTTGAGAGTATGCATTTATGGAGTATAAAACCAGAAAGGAAATCAAAAGATGCAGAAGAAAGTGGTATTGAGGAGTCAAGGGGGAGGGAATAGTACAAACGTGTTATTAAAGTGAAAAGGATTATAAAGTTAGAGAGGTGCCAGTGGGTTTGGGGGGAATGGAGGAGAAGAAAAGTGGAAGAGGATAATCAATAAATTTGCTTGAAAGTGTCATAATGTAATCAAGTACCATGTCTTTTAATTAAATTTTTAAAAAATTAAACCACATGATGAAAGGAGAGAACCAGCTCCCCAAACATCTTCTAACCTCCACACATGCATGCTGTGTGATGTACACATTCCTTCCCAACAGTCCGTGAATCATGTGATGAAAATTTAAAAGACATGAGGGTGATGATTGACAGGGATGCAAAGAACAGGTGATGAGTGTTTGTTCCTTGAGTTTTGGGTTTGAGATGAAATGTTCTGGAAATCAGCTACAGAACAATAGGATCATTTTCCACATGACTGAACTGTACACTGACAGTGGTTAATATGATAAATACTTGTAGTTAAAACTTAATTCTAATTTAAAAAGTAAGGGCACTGTCGTCAATAAATGAGAAATTCTTGCAATGTTGTGTGCTACAGAGCTACAGGGATGACAGTAAATTAAGATGATACTGACTTGGGCTCATAGATTAGTGTTATAAAGTTTAGAGTCATATTGATAAACTTGCATTTTTGTCTACAAGCAAAAGTTAGAAAAGTATTAGTTAGATGTATATAATATGACAGAGTTTTGATGCTATTATTTTGGTTTGTGATTCACTTATTCACAGAATTACATGACATGAGGAGATATATGATAGCATTGAAACTCTTGACAATGACAAGACAAAAGAAATATAGAAAGCCAAACACACCTTTGTGTATTTTCCAGAAGGAAACAGGCCTAATTCTTCACATGACAAGAGTACTTTATCATTATGTTCTTGCAGAAAGCACGTGAGCTGGAACCACATAACAACCAATTTTGGGGTATATTTAGTGAAACGTAGATATAGAATCAGGAAAACAAGTTTCATGTTTAAGAATTACTGAAATACCAAGAAATACATAATATTCCTAGTATGCATCTATTCCTTACTTGTAATTCACTCAGTTTTTAACTCTTAATCTTCAAGCTTCCACAAAATTTATCTTTCCTAGAAGAATAATTACTGTATAATTCTATCATTGATACAAATTTTAATTACTAGTATCAGTATTCTATTCCACCCATTCCTATAATCTAAATATTCAGACACAAAAATAATTGGTAATTTCTAGAAATATGTAAATTGATTCATAGGGGAAATGAAAAGATTAAAGATACTTCAAGCTCTTTAGGATGAGATGGGGATGCAGCTCATGGCTTGTCCTGTTGGTGAAATGCCTTGGTTGTGATTCCCCAGGATCATCAGTACACAAAAAGAAGAATCCAACTAAATCTTCCCTTTAAAAACTAAAACTTAGGAAAAGGCATGTAGAAAGATAGAGAGAAGATGAGGGAGATGGAGACAGAGCCAGAGAGGAGAGAGATAGAGACAAAGGCGACCAGGTAAAGCTAGACAGATGAAAATGAGGTGATATCACTAAGAGATATTTTACTAAGGTATTTCTACTACAAGAGACTTAGTATTCAAGGTTCACCCACCTTAGGGAGGATTGGCTACAGTAACTCTGCCCTGAGTTAGAAATAACCCCAATTTCATCTGAAAACCTATTTAAATTTCCTGTTCTTATACCAATACCGGAGTTCTCCCTACCCCGCCTATTCCTTTATATCTTAACTTCCTTTATTCTTTCTTTTCTTCCTTCCTTCCCTCCTTCCTTCCTTTGATTCTATATTCTTTCCTTCCTTACCTCCTCCTCTCTCTCCTTTCAGCAGAGCTGTTGAAAGATTATTTTAACAAAGACTTCTTAAGTAAAGCACAATTAAGAGAGGCACTTAGCTAGAGAATAAAACTTCTCCAATAGCATAAGCATGGCTTCTCCAAGGAGTGCTTCTAATGTCTTTAGTTCTTGCTACTCCTATTCTCTGGTCACTCACCTCAGTGCTCCGTGACACCATGATGGTAGGTGTTGCCATGAGAAGTGAGACTCTGCTATAACTGGGAAGGGACACTTTCCCCGATTTAAAGGTTCATGATCTCTTGGTACTCTTTCCCAGAAGATTGGTGATTTTCAACTCACTTCTAGACCCATGATGACAGCATCTCCACAAGGATCTGAAGTAACTTTTAAACACCTTGGTCACATCACAAAAGATAAAAAAATGAGCAACTCCAAGGAAGCAATTAGGAATTAGAATGGGAACTTTCCTGCCAGTCCTTTGGGCACAAAGCATATAACAGAGAGACATGCAGCAGGAACAGAGCTCCATTGCTATTAAAGTAGAGGCAAGCTGCATGGCCTTGCCCCAAGAGGGACTTTCCCTATCACCTTGTATCCTAGATAGTATCCACAACTCAAAACTGTTAGGATGCAAAGACACTCAGGAAAAATGCCTACCTGAGGTGCCTATTAACATATAAAAGGGAAGCATTCAAGAGATGGGACAATATTTCAGTGGATAATAGTGTTTGATGCAGAAATCCAATGACCTGAGTTTGTATCTAAAGCACAACATTAGAACACAGTTCCAAGGGCTGCAGTGATGGCTCAGTGGTTAAGAGCCTTTCCCACTTTTGCAGATGACCAAGTTTCACTCCCAAGCTCAGATGGAGCTTGAGATTCCAGATCCTGGGGATCGGATGCCCCTTCTAACATGTAGGAGCTTCTTCACATATGTACACATATATACACTCAAGCAAAGACACATGAAATAAAATAAAGTGAAATAAAAAAAATTAAAAGGCAGATCCAGTGGCAGAGGCATCTGTCATATGAGCTCCTAAGAGGTTGGAGAATGAAGACAAGAAGATCTCTGTGAGCTTCTGAGCCACCTTACCTGAGGTTCCAATCATAGAAGAGAGTCTGTCTCAAATAAGGTGGAAGGTAAGGCCCAAAGCCCTACACAGAGGCAACCACTTACACATAGGACACACACATACACACATGAAACATAACACACAGGAGATACACAGAAGCATCAACATGTATTTACTAACAAGAATTAAGATAACAGCCAATATTTAGGCATCTGGTAAATTTTAGTGAACAAACTGTCAAACCACTCATTTTCTTTACCCACACATGCTACTTGGAAGTGACAACAAATGGAACGACACAGAAGTTAAATGACAAATTTTCACTGGCTAAGTGCTAGTTAGAAGCCACACGCTTCTTCATGTGCCGACGAGACACTGACCTGGAGCCCTGCTAATCTCTGGTGAGGAAGGTACACAGTTGAGTCTAATTTGTGGCAATTCCTCAGGTGACAATGGTATGTGCATGACTGATGTAAACTGTGGTTACTGGGAGCAGGTGTGGGCCTTCTCTCCTGTGTGAATCTTTTCATGTGCCTGCAGGTTGGTGTTGTGTCTGAAGGATCTTCCACATGTGCTGCAGGCGAAAAGGTTTCTCTGGTTATGTCAGATCTCATGAACTCAGAAGTCTGAGGCTTGATAGAATCCTTTCTGACAAATGGGACAGCCAAATGGCCTCTCATTTCTGTGTCTTCTGTGGTGGACTGAAAGGTTACAGGGATATTTGAAGACTTGGGAAAATTCCTCATATTTGTAAGGTTTGAGGTTTCTGTTGAGTCTTTAGCTCTGACCTGCACATGTGGAGATTATCTCATGATTCTGGTATACAAGGACCACAGGTACTCTTCTTATAGCTGGAGGTGCCTCGACTTGCTCTTCTGGAATCCTGAGGTGTTTGTTTCAAAGGAAACACCAACATCTTCAGGCTCAGGATACTGCCTTCTCTCTTTTCATGCCCAGTGGGGGGGAACAAAGATAGTTTCTTATGAGCTCAGGCCACAATGTTGTCTTCAACTAGTCAAGACATTAAAGGAGGATCAATCAGCCTTTCTTTAAGGGGCCAGCCTCTGTTTTCTGCATGGGCCTAACTTCATCTGATCCTCCCTTACATACATTGTCTCCACAGACGCAAACTGCCTTGGCTCTTAGGAACATGACTGCACCTTATGGCAGCAGTGTACTTGGAATTGGTTTCAGTCATGAAATTCTCAATTTAAAACAAAGCTCCAAGGAGTATAAATATGGAATTAAACAAACTGTGAAATGAAAACTATGTATACAGTAAGAAACTCAAATATACATCAATGATGGAGGTCGGCATTGTAATCCCAGGACTTGGGAAGCAGAGGATGTATAATTTCCCTGAGTTCCTGGACATCCAGGGCTACACAATGTAACCATGTCTCAAATAATGAACTGACCAAAAAACAAATATTTAAACAAAAAAACCAAAACTCTCAGAAGCCATTTGTACAATGACATCTAAGCATATGTGTATGCATTGTTCAAATTTTTTAATACCTTGGCCATTTCTGTCAATGGCTGAGAAGTATGAAAATATAGAACCCAAAATAGGACCCAATATAATTACCTCTCTATTCTATTCTATTCTATTCTATTCTATTCTATTCTATTCTATTCTATTCTATTCCTTTTTTCCAGATTTGACAATTTGCTATGAGGTACAAGTAATGAAGGCATTTCTTATGTGTGTGTGTCACTGCTGTTTATGCATGGGAAAGCCAGATTTCAACAACAGAAAACTTACTCTATCATTCTGCCAACTCAGCTTTGAAGACACAGACATGGTGCCTTAATGACATGTACTAGCAAATTTGGAAGGACATGTAACTTCTTTGATCCCCAGTTTCTGCATCACATGTATTGGGATCACATGCTAGTGTTTCAAGACATATTTTTAAGTGTGTGCTAAGGTTCCAACTCAGACCTCATGATTACATTGTAAGCATCTCCCTGACTTAGCCATCTCTAGGACCCGGGTATCTCCTCTAAAGCCTTAAGCTCTTGCCCAAATGTTAATTCCCCTGTCTCTCTGTTACTATGTAAATAAATTAAATTTAAGTGTGTCCATCAAACTATCCATGGGTTTATTTTACTTTATTCATGCTAATTTAGGGTACTGGATAGTCTCTCTTGTAAGGATTTTGTTGGGGCAGTACATTCTCATGAATAATAAAAACTACAACACCTTCTCAGTACTTCTCAAAATGACTGTCTTCCTGAGTTAGCCATATCTCATGCCAGGAACTCCCCTTGACAGGAGGCTCTAACACTCATCAAAGAGGCCCTCTGTGAAACTCCCAGGGTTCCTGCCACTTGATTCCCACTTCTCTTTCAAGGCAAATTTGTCCTTATAGTTTACAGTTCTGAGGGAAAAAAACTCCAAGACCAGTTGAGAAATCATCTGTTCCTTGCTCTGCTTTTCTGGCTGCAACCATGAGGTAAACATCTCCCAGAATCTTTGCATCTCCTGCTTTGCACAATTATTTGGGGGAAAGTTGAGCTGCATACCTAAGGAGTTATAGATCTCTTTTCCAGGCTGGCTTGGAATTAACTCTGTATTCTTTAATTTAAGGTCATTTGCTGGTAACTCTGTCTTAAAAGTGACTTTGAGCTGTGAAGCCATTCTGATGAGGATCTTCAGAAAGATCCAAGCATAACAGTTCCATATTTGTCTTTTAATCTGAGGACCTGTTAACAATTTGTGGATGTGTGGAAGCTATGAATTAAAAAGAGAAAAGACATGTAAATAAAGTAAAAAAACAAAACTAAAAATTAACTGTTATAGTCGGTTTCATTGTTATCTGACAGATGCATAAATAACAGCAGCAAAAACAAGCAAGGAAACAAAACAGCAGAAATTACCTTTCCAGATGGTTCAGTCTCAGATGCAATCCTAACTCAGGCCCAGCTCTGTGTCTCACATGCAATGCTTGAGGCTTCTCTGAAAAGAGATCACATCTGAAGCAAGCATTGCACCTCATCATAATGAAAGGGGACAGTACCACACTGAAGGAGCATCAAGATTGATTTCCATCTCCCAGGAATTCTGATCCTTTGCTCTCATATTGTATTCATTCCAAACCTGTCAGAAGTTCCTAATTTCCATAGTTTTGATCCCAAATGCTGCAGTGAACAGGGGGAAACCTCTGGCAGTGGAATTAGACAGAAGGCATTTCCCAGAAGGTGCCTGATGCACAACACAGAAAAGAGAAGCTAAACCAAGTTCAGCATTGTAGGCAGAGAAAGGTGCCTATATTTTATTTTGGAAAAACTTGTTGTTTGATAGACATCTTTTGAGAACTCTAGTCTGGGGAGAAAATAAAATATTCTGTGTGGCACCTATGGACATATAATTTTTGACAAAGAAGCCAAAAGTGTACAATGGAAAAAAGACAGCATCTTCAACAAATGGTGCTGGCATAACTGGATATCAACATGTAGAAGGCTGCAAATAGATCCATATCTGTCACTGTGCACAAAACTTGAGTCCAAGTGGATCAAAGACCTCAACATAAATCCAGCTACTCTGAACCTGCTAGAAGAGAAAGTAGGAAGTAGTCTTGAACACATTGGCATAGGAGATCACTTCCTAAATATAACACCAGTAGTGCAGACACTGAGACAAACAATCAATCAATGGGACCTCTTGAAACTGAGAAGCTTTTGTAGAGCAAAGGATACAGTCAACAAGGTAAAGCGACAACCTACAGAATGGGAAAAGATCTTCACCAACTCCACATCTGACAGAGGACTGATATCCAGAATATATAAGGTACTCAAGAAATTAGACATCAAAACTACCAACAGTCCAATTGAGAAATGGTCCTTAGAACTAAACAGAGAATTCTCAACAGAGGAAACCCAAATGGCTGAAAGACACTTAAGGAATTGCTCAACATCCCTAATCATCAGGGAAATGCAAATCAAAACAACTCTGAGATACCACCTTATACCTGGCAGAGTAGCTAAGATCAAAAACACTGAAGACACTTTATGCTGGAGAGGATGTGGATCTAGGGGAACTCTCCTCCACTGCTGGTGGGAATGCAAGCTTGTACAACCACTTTGGAAATCAATATGGCGCTTTCTTAGAAAATTGGGAATCAATCTCCCCCAAGATCCAGCTATACCACTCCTGGGCATATACCCAAGAAATGCTCAATCATACCACAAGAGCACTTGCTCAGCTATGTTCATATCAGCATTGTTTGTAGTAGCCAAAACCTGGAAACAACCTAGATGCCCTTCAACTGAAGAATGGATAAATAAATTGTGGCACATATACACAATGGAATACTACTCAGCAGAGAAAAACAATGACATCATACAGTTTGCAGGCAAATGGATGGATCTAAAACAAATCATCCTGAGTGAGGTAACCCAGACTCAGAAAGACAAATATGGTATGTACTCACTCATAGGAAGATGCTAGATGTGGAACAAGGATGACTGGACTGCTACTCACATCACCAGTGAGGCTACCTGGAAAATGGGACCCCAAAAAAGACACGGAGAAATGGATGAGATCTACATGAACAGCCTGGTCATGAGTGGGAACAATGAAGGGCGATGGTCGAGGGAAAGAGAGTGGGAGATCCTAGATGGATCAAGAAAAGAGAGGGAGAACAAGGAATAGGAGACCATGGTAAATGAGGACCACATGAGAAGGGGAGGAAGCAGAGAGCTAGGGAGGCCCACGGAGATCCACAAAGATACCCCCGCAAAAGACTGCTGGCAATGGTCGAGAGACGGCAGGAACTGACCTACTCTGGTGATGGGATGGCCAGACACCCTGATAGTTGTGCCATAAACCCCATCCAAGGACTGAGGAATCTGGATGCAGACATCCATGGCTGGGCACTGGGAGTCAGTCTAATTAGTGAGAAAGAAGAGGGTTTATATGAGCAAGAATTGTTGAAGCCAAGGTTGGATAAAGCACAGGGACAAATAACCAAATGAATGGAAGCACAGGATCTATGAACCAAAGGCTGAGGGGCCCCCAACTGGATCAGGTCCCCTGAATGGGTGAGACAGTCATTTGGCTTGATCTGTTTGGGAGGCAGCTGTGCGTTGGTGCCGGGTCCTGGGCTCGTTGCATGAGTTGGCTGTTTGAATCCTGGGACTTATGCAGGGACGCTTGGCTTGGTCTGGGAGGGGGGGACTGGACCTGCCTGGACTGAGTCTATCAGGTCGATCCCGGTCCTCGGGGGAGACCTTGATCTGGAGGAGGTGGGAATGGGGGGTGGGCGGAGGGGAGGGGGAGGGGGCGAGAGGGCGAGAACAGGGGAATCTGTGGCTATTATGTTAAACTGAATGGTATTGTAAAATAAAAAAAATATTCTGTGTGGTCAAAATGAATACATTTTTTATTCATTCATCTTTTTCTTTACTTTTCTATTTTTTTGGTGTTTGCTTGTTTTTACACAAAGGTGTCTTATAAACCAATCTGCTTACAAACTCATTAAGTAATTGAGTATGACCTTGGACTCTAATTCTATGGCTTCTACCTCCCCAGTTCTGGGGTTTCAGAGCTGTTCCACTACTTCAAGCAACCTCGTTTGTGTTGGTCTATTTTGCTTTATTTTGTCTTTTTGTTGCAGTGTCTCTCTGTACAGTCCTAGTTGTTATGGAACTTGCTAAGTAGAGAATACTGGCTTCATACTCACAGAGATTCACCTGCCTCTGTACCCTGAGTGCTCAGATTAAAGTTGTGTGCCACTGTCCTAGTTAGAATTTTTATTGCTGTGAAGAAATACCATGACCTCAACAACTCTAACAGAGAAAATATTTAATTGGGGTGGCTCAGTTACAGATTTAGAGGTTCAGTCTATTATCATTATGGTGGGTAGTATAGAGGCATGCAGGCAGACATGGTACTGGAGCTGAGAGTGGGTGGTATTCAGAGGATAGGAAATCTCAGAGTCTTTACCCACAATGATACACTTCTTCGAACAATGTCATACCCACTCCAACCAAGCCACATTTCCTAGTAGTGCCATGAGATTGTGTGGGACAATTATATTCAAACTATCATATTACACTCTCTGACCCACACTGCCTCATAATAATATCAAAATGCAAAATGCATTTAGTCCAACTTTAAAAGCCTTCATAGTCTACCACAGGCTCAGCAATGATTAAAAGTCCAAAGTTCAAAGTCTCTTCTGAGATTCATACAATTTCTTAAATGTAATCCCCTATAAAATCAAAATAAGAAACATGTCACATACTTCCAACATGCAATGGCACAGGATATATATTACCATTCCAAACATAGGAAAGGGAGCATAGTGAGAAAATACTAGAACAAAGCAAGATCAAAAACAGCTGAGCAAATTCCAAACTCTGCACCTTCATGTCTCAAGGTGAAATTATCTTCAGATGTCCAACTCTGTTCAACGTTGTTGACTACAACATATTTCTTTCTCTTGGGCTCTTTCTACTCCCTGTTAGCAGCTTTTTTGCTGCAGGTATCCCACAACTTTGGCATCTCTAATATCTTGGGTTCTCCAAGGCATTTTTGGCTTTAACTTCCCAGCTTCACTCAATGGCCTTTCCAGGCCTCCATTCAAGGACACCCTTGACACATGCCTGGTCTTAGCAGCTTTCCTTAGACTCAGAGGCAAATTCCATAATCCATTTCTTCTATCCTTAAAGCCAGAACCTCATGGTTGAAGCTGCCAGGTTCTGCTCCTTGCTGGGTTGGAACATTCCCCCGCCCACCCACTTTAAACAATATATTCATCAGCTTGCTTTCTTTCAATGCCTCAGCTTAGCTGTCCTGAAACTTGCTCTGTAAACCAGGTGGGCCCCAAATTCAGTCATCTGCTAGCCTCTGCCTTCCCAGTACTGGGAGAAAGGTGTGCCCCATCACACCCAGCTCTAAGCTTTTCTTCAGTTCCTTTCCCAAGTTGGAAACTTATCTGGGTGAGATCTTGTCTAGAGGTCACCATTACCTTTATTCCATTTATCAGTCCATTTATCTCCTTGAACACCGGATTTAACTCCATTTCATTTCTTGGTGTTCTTTTTTTTTCCCCCTCGAATTTTACATTTGTATTTTACTCTGCTCAGTTTGTTCCTTTTATAACGAATATAAATATTCATTATAGTTACCAGAGTCTATAATAGACTTTTTTGAGATTTCTTCTGCCAACAGAATTAATTCCAAACTCTTCAATTTAGCCTCAGGAAGACTCTTTGAATAAGGTGAAAAGGAAGCCACTTTCTCCACCAAAATATCACAAGAATGAACTTTGGGCAACATAATAAAATTTTTCTCTTCGGAAACTTCTTGATATAGCCCTTCCCATCCCCATAGTCCACCAAATCACAGTCAGTACCACTTTTTTTCCACACTCCTACTAGTATGGCCCATCAAGCAGCACTTAAAATGTTCAACTGCTTTTCTAATCCATAGTCCCCAAGTCCATATTACTCCAAATAAACACATTGTCAGGCTTATCCCAATACCCCAGTCCCTGGTACCAACTTCTGTCTTACTTAGAATTTTTATTGCTGTGAAGGGACACCATGACCATGGCAATTCTTATAAAGAAAACATTTCATTGGATGGTTCACTTACAGTTTCAGGGGTTCTGTCCATCATCATCATTGCAGAGAGCATTGTGGCATGCTTGCAGACATGGTACTGGAGCTCAGAGTGCTACATCTTGCAGGCAATAGGAAGTCAACTGACATACTGGGCAGTATCCTGAGCATAGGAAATCTCAAAGCCTGTATCCACAGTTACACACTTCTTTCAACAAGACCATACCCACTCCAGCAAAGCCATACCTCCTAATACTGCCACTCCTTATAGTATTATGGCAGCCAATTACATTCACACTACCACAGCCACCATGACTGGTTTTCTAAAAGCACTCTATTTATTTGGTTGGATTATATGCTGTGAAATTAATATGCTGAGGTTTTCATCAAAAAGACTGTGGTCTGAATTCAAAAAACTTCTTGACCTCAGCACAAAAGACAGAACACTAAATGCCATAATCCCAAAGAAGGCATGAAGTTCAGTGATTAAAAATTCTGAAATCTAAAGTCCACTAAAACCAAAACATGGAAAATTTTGAGTGTTGAAATCTCTATGAGAATAGCAGAATATCATTAGGAGTCATTTGTATTGATATCTTTTTTTTTTCTTAAACAGTTTTACCTTAGGTCTCTGGCCACTTAGTCTGTTGTTCTTGCTTACTCAAGCAGTGTTGTATATGGGCTTCTTCTCATGGAGTAGGCCTTATGTTGGTGTTGGTTGGCTTCTCCCACAAGTTACTGCCACAATTGCCCTAGAGTATTTTGCAGCCAGGAGAGATTGTATATCAAAGATTTTGTGGCAGCTTGGTGTCTACATTTCTCTTTTGGTATTCTACAGAGTACCTTCCTGCACCAAAGAGACTAGAATGTAGGGGTGAAGAATCCATGTAGACACCAGTTCTCCTTCTCCATGTTCAATCACTTGTGTGGGTGTTTTCCTCAGCACTGGGGCCCCACAGTCAGTTTGAGGAAAGCAACCCTTGGTGTCTGAAACAGCCTAGGTTGTTTGGGGATTTCCATGGAACCCCATTGGCCAACAGCTCAAAATACAACCCAATCCTGCCACTAGAATCCCTCCCTTGTGACAAGAGATGGCCAGTTGAGCCTCTGAATCCCCTATTAGTAGAACTTCTCAAAGGATTTCCCACATCAATTCCAGTATTTTTCTACTGTACTAGTTTTCCATACCACCTCAAAATGCCCATAATTCTAATAGTCTCTCCCTACACTCTCTCCCTGCACCCCATCTTCCACACCACCTCATTACCCGATTCTTGTTCCCACCTACCCAGTCTGCACATAAAATCTATTTTATTTCCCCCTCCCAGGGATCCATGTTTCACCCCTAGACTCCTTTTTTCCCAATATCTCTATGTGTATGAATTGTAGCTTAGTTAATTTTTTTATTTTTTTACTTATTGGCTAATCTCTACTTATAAGGGAATACATACCATATTTTCATTTTGTGTTGGGGTTACTTCACTCATGATGATGTTTTTCTAGTTCTATCCATTTTCTTGTAACTTTCTTGATGACATTTTTAACAGCTAAGTAATATACAACTGTGTAAATGTATTACATGTCCTGACCCACTCTTATGTTGAAGGAGAACTAAGTTGTTTTCAGTTTTGGGTTGTTATGAATAAAGCCAAAATGAATTTAGTAGAACAAGTGTTCTTTATGTTGGATGGATAATCCTGTGAGTACATGCCCAAGAGTAGCATACCTAGATCTTGAGGTATACTGATTCCCAACTTTCCAGAAGGCTTCCTTTATAATCTTCCCCATTCCTCAACTCTTTCTAATCCTCTCCTATTCCCTACCCACTGAAATTATTTTCTTTCTCCTTATGAACAACAAAAGCAAAGACACAAGCAATTGGAAAAAATCACTGAAACAATATAGTGTCCAATCTGTGTTGGTTAACTATTCCTGATATGAAGCCTGCCCTTGAGTGTGGTTAATATACACAGTGTCACTCCACTGAAGAAAACTGACTTTTTTCTCCAAGCATGTTTCAATTATAAATAGCTTTTTGGTTAGAGGTAGAAATTTAACAAATTTTCATCAAAGGTAGAATATAACTTCAAGATGAAAGGAAGTAATGAATAAATAGATAAAAGAATGAATAAATAAGGAAAAGAATTCCAACTTAATGAGGGATAACTTTTGGGATTTTATGGAAGTGATTAGACTTTTATAGGAAGGGATAGACCACAAACTTTTCTGTACCCAATAGTAAACAATCTCCAATTCTTGTTAAATAATTCAAGTCTCCCACCTATGTCAATCTCCTTTGTAATTACCAGTGTTGTGACATGAACATAATTGTCATCTGCATGCTGCATGCTGTGTGATGACAGAATAGCATGTGCCAGGCTGAAAAGCTGAGCCTGTCCTGTGTTAAGATGAGATTCTGGGCCCTGAGTTATAGATTTATTATTCCCAGGTCTCCTTTTCTACTACAGGAGTGATTTCCAGCTCAACTATAGATCTATAACACCACCTACATAGGGCGCTGACAAAAATTTTAAATGACTTCCAACCAATTACATGTCAGTGCAAAGGTGTCCACATCACCAGAGCAAATTCAATGAAGCAATTAGGAGTAATTATGAAGAAAACATCACTGTGAGCCTCCAGTGTTACAGGGAATACAGAAGGCACAAAGGGCCAATGCAAAGACTATGAAATTGGTTGCATGACCTTGATGAATATGGGACAGGTTGAGAGCTTTTCCCAATGCCCAGACATCCTTGGAGATTTTTTAACTTTTAAGGACAACTGAATGAACAGGCATGAAAAAAGTAGATGCAGTAGATAACCTATCTTTCTCATTCTTTAAATTACATTTTTCTAAAAGAGAGATTAATACCCAGATAGATTAATACAGTTGTCATTCTTTTTTTTTACAAACTCTACTTTATTCCTTTCCATGTTTATAAAATAATTTATATGGATAGCTAAATGTGTAGCCTCTCATTTAGAGATTTTGCTCTGAAACTCCTTCTAAGAGCAATGTAGTGCACATGCTCATATGTTGGCTGGTACAAACTTCAGAAGAAATTATGTTTATAGGAGCAAATTTTATTAATTCTTTGAGATTACAATATATATATATATATATATATATATATATATATATATATATAATGTACTTTGATCATGTTTGCCACCTTACCTTCACTCCTAAGTCCTCTAGATTTATCCCCTCATTCCCAACCTCTCCCAATTTCATATCCTCCATGTTGTACAACTCACCAAATCCAATTTCTGTTCTCCAGATACTCATAGATGTGTGAGGCCATCCACTGGCGCTTGCTTGACCAACGAGGGGCCACACCCTTAAGGAAACTTAATCTTCCTACCTCAGATGACAAGAACTGTCCATAGCTCCTCAGTCAGGAATCCGTTCTCAGGAACTCCTTTCTGTTCAAGAATGTTGAATAATCTGATCTTGTACAGATCTCATGCAGGCAACCAAGTGATTGTGAGGTCATGAGTGCTGTGGTTCTATCACAGACAGTAGATATTGTTTTTCTCTGATTCCCCCATGACATCTGCCTCTTGAAGTCTTTCTACTCTTTTCCATGATATTACCTGAACCTTGCGGTGAGGAGGATAATACAGATATCCCATTTGTGACAGGTCATTACTCTTCTTTGCCCATATAAGTGTGAGAATGTTTCAGAGAGGTTCAATTTAAGGAAGAAAAACCCACTTTGAATCGGGGTGATACCATTCCATAGGCTGATGTAGAGGTTTAATAACAAGAGACAAAGGGAAAAAATGAAGTGCGCACAGGCATTCCTATCACTGCTGCCTGACTGCGAACTCAACAGTGACATACACGTTCAGCTCTCTCACCACAACTCCAGATTCCCTCACTGCTGCTCCCTTACCGTGATGGACTCTGCCTCCAGACTGCTGGGAACAAAGCTTTCCTTGTTTGATTTGCCTTTGTCTGGCATTTTGTCACAGTAACAAGAAAGAGAATAACACATCCATCAAATGCTCTCCCTTGTTTCCTAGGTTCCTGTGTCTTTGCTGCTTTGTAGGATATGGTGTGTGTGTGTGTGTGTGTGTGCTTTTTGAAAGTAACATTTTTTTTCCAATTCCATATTTTGAAAATGCTTCCTCTAAATTTCTAATGGTATTGCAATACTTCCAAAGAAGCAAAAGTGAGAAGTTTTATTATTTTAGTTAATTATCTTTTAAAAAATGTTAGGATGTGAGATAATTTCAAGCTCATAGAAAAATTGCAAAAGATAGTAAAACGTTTCCTCATCCAGTTTTACTCATATTCTAATGCAAGATAAGACTGTTTTCTGGGATAGTGGACATTCTGGAGGCAAATGGTTGCCTGGCAAATGCAGTGCCTGGGTCCAGCCCTAGCATAGTTTACAATATATGCCAAATAAAGAGCTTATTATAAATTTCCTACCAGAAACAATATTGCACCATGTAACCACAGTTGAATTATGAAACCCCATATATTTGTATCTGTGTAGCAACATTGTCTCATCTCTTAACACCTTTCACATTTTCCCAATAATCAAAAAGGTTCCTCCTTGTGGAAAAAAAAACACTCTCCTGAAATATCTAAGCCAAGACTAACTGTACCATTTAGTAACCTTCCTTCTTCAGAGCATGTTCACATCCAAATTGTGTTTTATGGAAATAAGATACAGTAATAAGAAAAACTACTGACTAGAAGAAACAACAAAATAAGAATAAAATTTTCATTTTTGGGGGGGGGTTGGAAGAACAAATGGTAATACCTGTAAGATGCAGAGAGAGCTCACAGATAATGCATTAGACAAGAGATTAAGAATTAAATCAGAGAAGAATTTAAAAATGCTCAGTTTCATACAAATACAACTAAAGAAAATTGTCGTCTTTCTTGAAAAAGGGAAATGGAAGAAAGACTAAAGATGAGCTATCTGAATGAAAGAAAATTAACCGTGTAGAAACAGACTGTCTAAAGAGACTCAAGGAGGGCACTCAAGGTTTGGTGGTGTCACTGTTATTTAGAAATAATATGTCAATGCCTGTTAACAATGGTGCTAAAACTCAGGATTGAAAGTCTCTGCCCCATGTACATGTGTTTGTTGTTGTTTTGTTTTTTGTTTTTTGTTTTTTGGAGACAGAGTTTCTCTGTGTATCTTTGAGCCTTTCCTGGATCTCTCTCTGTAGACCAGGCTGACCTTGAACTAACAAAGATCTCCCTGCCTCTGCCTCTGAGTGCTAGGTTTAAAGGCATGTACCACCACCACCTGGCCTGTTTTGTTTTTTTATTTATTTTATTTTTTCCATGTGTTAACATGTAGCACCCCCACACCACGGAGAAGATGAAGCTTTTATCCCCCAGTGGGAAGGACTTGGGTGATTAGGGTGTACATTCTCTAGGGAACAGGAGACCCAGTCTACACCCATCTTTTCTTTGCAGAAAGAGAAAGTTTCTCCTAGGAAAATTATTATAAATAAAGTATATTATTAATTTTACTCCTCAGGGAAAAGGCAAAGGTTAGAGGAATATTTTCATGAAGAAATGAGTTTGTGTAATAAATAGAATTATACACAAATAAAACATCTTGATGAACCTTGTAGAATGTGGATGTTATAGAACATGGCATGGAGCAGCTAGAGTCATGGAGATAGTCATGTGAATAAAATGAAACAAATGTGACACAGGGTAGTGGAGACAGGCTTTATTTATTTTATTTTAAAGCATTCTTAATTGTACATAGCAATGAATCGCATCATGATATTTTCACACATGTGCATTAGTTGTTTGTGTCTTATTTCTTCTTCACTGTCTCATCTGTGTCCCCGTTTCCTGCTCTCTGGTTCTTTTTCTCTTCTCAGTAGTTCATTTTTCATTTGACTCCTTTTTGTTCCTTGATTTCACATGAATGAAAATGGAATATTTGCATTTCTGAGGCTAATTTTCTTAAGCTGATTTCTGATCCCTCCATTTTTCTACAACACTTTCAGACTAGTGATGATGATACTTGAAGGATTATAGTTTCTACGTATGAGAAGCAAAAAAAAACAACATTATGAAGCTGGAGAGCTGGTTCAGTGGTTAAAGAGCATTTAGTGAACTTCTAGAGGAACTCAGTTTAGTTTCCACCAATCACATTAAGTGACTCCTACTACCTGTAATTCAAGTTCCAAAGAATCCAGGATGCTCTTCTTGCCTCTTTGGGCAGCAGGATTTACATGGTAACATACATGTGCTGAGGCACACACAGCTACACAAAATAAAAAAATGTAATGAAACTTCTCAGAGATGGGGAGATGGATTGGTGCTTAAGAGCACTGATTGCTCTTCCAGAGGATACAGGCTCTATGTCTAGCACTCAATGGTGGCTAAAAATCACCTGCAACTCCAGTCCATAATGGTTGAACACCCTCTTCTGCCTCTGCAGGTTTGCATGTGGTACATAGACATACATGTAGGAAAAAATATGCATGCATGCAAAATAAAAACACCTCATCTACACCCATTAGAGCTGAAAATCTTCCTGTTACTTCAGATAACAGGAAGATTTTCAGCTCTAATATTTTTTTCATATTGACCTATACTTTGCCAATTGTCACCTAGTAATTTGCGTAATATGATGATTCCACATGTATGAACAATTCTCATTATTGGATAGAAAATTCTGTAAGAAAATGCTATAATAAAATGACTGTTGATCAAACCATCTGACACAGGAAACTGGAACAGGATGCTCAATATCTTCAAAATGCAGTCTTAGCATTATACAAAACATAAAAAAAATGCCAATATATATGAAAGGACAAATAAACAGGACTCATGTCAGACTTGGAGGAAGCTATCTCTTACTACAGCAGGGTAAAAACAGGCTAGAAATAGACTTGATATTGCTGATGAGAACAAAGGGGCAAACTATGGGAAAGCAAATTTCTAGATATAGAAATACACTTTCTACCCATAGCATTGGACCGTTGGAGGAAGTCCTAAAGACTAGCCGGATGGATGACACCGAGTAAGAGATGAGAAATGTGCACACCAGGATGAGGACAGTTTGGGTGGCTCTGTCCTCAGGTGAGACTTTCAGAAAGTGGTGAGCACTGTGGATATGCTTGACTTGTCTCTTATGTCTGTAGAGGAGACTCACCATGGAGACACTTGAGCAGGCCATGAGACCCAGACACAGGCCATCAGAGAAGCACAGTAAGAACATGTACAGTGCAACTGCCACATTGCCAGAAACAAACCATGAGCAGTATCCATTACTCACCAAGTTAGTCATATTTTTCTTGTAAATGGGGCCTAATACTCTTGCTGGAGTCAAGATGTTTAACAGCAAGTGCAGAAGCCAGCTGAGAGAGCAGGAGGGACCAATGTGCTTGGTGATTCTGTGTTTAAACTTGTGCCACCTGGAGTTGTTGGGGCTGATTGTGATTACTTGGAAGCTACTCAATAGGCACATGACATACAGGGACATCCCTCTCATTACTCGGTAAATATACATTATCAATTTACATCCAATATCATCCAGGAAATCCTTGAATCCAAAGTGTGCCATTGTCTGTGGAATGCCTTTTGTGATGAGAGACAAAGAGTTGGCAAAAGTCAAGTGCTCTAGGATCAGGTCTTTGGGCATTAAATGCTTTCCAGTGAATATCAAAACGACATAGTAAAATAGAATTGAGGAATTGCCAAGCATGCCCACTGTAATCTGAGGGAAGAGGAAAATTCCCATTGCCAAGTTTGCAGGAGTCATTTTCATTCCTATGAAAAAGGTAAATAAATGTCTCCCAGTCAACAGACTCTAGAAATACATTAGGAGTGTACATTATTTCATGAAGTTAGCTTAAATACAACATTCACCACTTTATTGGATTTATATAGCTATCTCAATGAAAAAGGATGTTAAAGGAAATTTTCCCTGTTATTGTAAGGGGAAATATTAGATATGTTTACTAAAGATGTATGTTTTCCCTGGACATCATGGTAGCACCTTTAATTTTAGGACTCAAGAGACAGAGGCAGACAGATCTATAAATTTGCAGCTAATCTGGTCTAGAGAGGCAGTTCCAAGAGAGTGAACTCCACACACAGAGAAACCCATTCTTAAAAATCTAAAGTAAATGAATTAATTAGAATATTATTTTATTCATTGTTTTTGACTAAACACAATGATTTTGGGTTAATTTTCAAAGAACTAATTTTTAAAACGTGCTATCATTCCTGAAACTCACATGAAACAGATTTCAAATTTCACCCAAAGAAACAACAGAAAATATTGAAAATCATATTTACATTGATTGATTAAATATTCATAATATTTAAAGAATACTTCATTGTACAATTTATCTTGTTTTTAATTATGTGTGTGTTTGGGAGCCCCCAAATGAGTGTGAGTGACAACAGAGGCCAGAAGCTTGGCATCTTCTACAGCTGGATTTGTAGACAGTTGTGAGCCACTGGTAGGAGCTAGGAACTGAACACAGATCCAAATTAACAGATGTATGTACTATTAATCAATGACTACTCACTCTACCATAAAATGAATATTTGAAAATTAACTTGAAAATCTGAAATATAAAAAAAAACAAAAATGGGTTCCAGATTTTGTTACAATTCCTAAAATCACTTCAGAGATTTCCAGCATGTTACAAAATGAGGCTCAGCATCACCAGTAATTAAGGGAATACAATGAGGGGATGCACATCTAAATTGCAATGAGAGATCATCACATACTGCATAAACAGATATAATTAAAACAGGTAAACATAAATAAAAGAGATAAAGCTGCTGAGCATATGGAGGAAAAAAACCTTAGTGTAGAATGCATAGGAAAATAAAATATAGAAGCTATAATTTAGTATTGTTATTCTTCTACAAAATTAGAAAATAACTACCAAGATCCATTTGGAGTGTTACTGCATCTCCCTCGTGTTGTGTCATCAACTTTTCTTATTCTTAATGGCAAATGCTGTTCAAGGATCTGTGGACATGAGCAGATATAAAGCCACACATGGAATGACTAGTGTTGAGCAAGAACAATAAATGAGAGATCTGGTATTCCCTACGACTGCCCTGCTAAGTCTCAGCTGTTCTCATGAAGAATCTCAGAAAGACACAGTCACTTCTTTCTTGAATGTTTGGTGTGACTCAGTTGGTTGTCAGACATGCTGACCCAGCATGAGTATGTGTAAATTGATATCCACCTGTAAAAGAATGGGCCTAGGTCTATATCCCCTCACACTGCAGAAAAAAAAAATAGTGATAAATTAAACAAAAACTGAAATACTAAAACTCTCAGAGTAAAAAATGTTAGTAATATAAAATATAGGTAGAGGCAACAAGGCTAATAAGTGCAGGAAATGCACCAAGAATAAATGCATGGAGTTTTGGGAATTTAAATGCGTTCTGCACATTTAAGGTTACTACCAGCTGAGTGGAGATATAACCTACAGAATGGAAGAAAATCATGGACTTCTGTATTTCACTCAGTGGCTTAAAACATAGAATGTATAAAGGAAAATAAAGATTAAACAGTCACTCCACAAACTTTCCAGTCAACAAACAAGTTAATGTAATCGACAAGAATTTCTTTAAAAAATAACCACACATTTACCAAGTAAATGCTTTTCTTAAAATATTCAGCAAAGCCTGATATTTTGGGTTGAGACAGAATGGGAGGTCTTATCTTTTTGGAGGAGGGAATGGAGTATATGATGAGGGGGAGATGAGGGTAGCAGAAGGAGGGATGAAAGCAGGATCTGTGGTTGGTATGTAAAATGAATATTTTTTAAAGAAAAATGTGTTCAACACACTTGGCTACCAGAGAAATGAAAACTACAAATACTTTGAGACTCCATTGTCCCCCTGAAAATGATCAACAAGAGAATAGACAACAACAAATGTTGATAATGATGTGGAAAAGGAATCCTCACTCTATATGTGTAGGAGGGAAAAGTGCTATGTTCAGTGTAGAGATAAATACAAAGATTTATCAAAATAAAAATAGGACTACAATATGACAGAGCTATGTAATTTCTGGGCATACACCCAAAGTCTCTATGTCCTGTCACAGAGATGCTTGCACATCCATGTGAGCTGCTGCAGTACTCACAATAGTGAGGAAATGATGTCCATCCTAGATGTTCATCTGCAGATACTAGAACTGTGGTATCCACACACAGTAGGATTTTGTTCATCTGTAAAGGAAAATGAAATCATGAAATTTTCTGGAACTACATAGAGAAGTGGTTCTGTGCTATACAACCAGAAAGGATATCAAAAGATGAGGGAAAGGGAACTATTGGAGAAAGAAGAGGAGGGGAAAGAGGGCAATTGTGTCATTAAAGTGAAAAGGATTCTAAAGAATAGGTAGAGGGTTCAGAGGATATTGGAGGAACAGAAGAGAAGAAGAGAATTGAAAATATACTTGTTTGAAAATGTCATAATGAAAGCTAATACTATATATGATAATAAAAATCTAAGCTAAAATAAAAGATTATGCTTTCAATGTAAATTATGCTGTATACTAATGACAGTTTTGAGTAAAACCTGGTCTACAAAGACAGTTTTAGGACAGCCATGGCTACAAAAAGAAACCCTAACTTTATTGGGGCAGGTTCAACACTTCCCTCCCCACCTCCAACCCTCCACCAGAACATCAAGGCTGTCCAAAGTGTCCCAACATAGGTAATGTGCCCAAAAAAGCCAGCTCATGCACGAGGGATGGATCCTATCCTACTGCGAGGGGGCCCCTTAAGCAAATCAAGCTGCAAAACTGTCTTGCATTTGACCTGTCCATGGAAGGACTTGGGTGATGGTTGCGGGTGAAGCCTGAGGGGGTAGGAGGAGGGAAGAGAGGGAGATTTGTGGTCAGTATGTCAAATGAATAAAATATTTCTTAACAAAAAATTAAAATAAGCTCACAGCTACAAACATAAAAAAGAAAGAAAACCTTATTATGAAAAACCAAAACACAAATCAAACAAAACAAAAAACTGAAAACTTGGAGGAGACATTCAGAAAGAGATAGAGAAAGGGTGAGGGAGATGGAGATGGAGGCAGAGACAAAGACAGAGGCTGACTAACTAAAGATAAAAGCATGGAAGGGGGTGATATCAGTGATAAGAGAAACTTGGTAACAGCTTATGGAAGAAAAGGGTTTACACATGCTAGGGAGAATTAGAGACCATCTACTTTTCCCTGAGTTGAAAATAGCTCCAATTTTATGCAAAAGCCTTTTCAAATTCCCACCTTCAAAACCAATACCTGAGTCCCTTGTCCCTACCATGTCTGTTTTTTTAATCAACTTTGTTTCTCTCAATTGCTGTATCTGTTTGTCATCCTAGCTTTCTTCCTTCTTTTCTTCCCTCCTTCCTTCTTTTCTTTCCTACTTCCTTCCTACCCTCCCATCTCCTTTCCTTTCAGCAGAGCTGTTAAAATAATTCTTAGTGTAGATATTAAGTACAACTAAGATAAAGAGGGGCACTAGTGAAGAAAGTAAGGTGATATCAAGAAGATGAGTGTGGCTTCTCCGAGGAGTGCTTTCTAATGTCTTTAGCTCTGGTCACTCACCTCAGTGCGGGATGGTAGCACGATGGTGTGCATCACCGTGAGAAGTGAGACTCTGCTATGACTGTGATGAGATATTCTCCATCCTTTAAATGTTCGTGATCTCCTGGTGCTCTTTCCCAGAGGAGTGGTGATTTCCAGCTCAACCCTAGACACATGACAGCATCTCCACAAGGATCTTAAGGAACTTTTAAACAACTTGGTCCTGAATTCCTGTCAGAAAACAAAACGAGAGAGAGAGGAGAGAGAGAGAGAGAGAGAGAGAGAGAGAGAGAGAGAGAGAGAGAGAGAGAGAGAGAGAGAGAGAGCAATTAGGAATCAGGACTGAAACTTTTCTGTCAGTCCTTGGAGCACAAAGCTTATGTCAGAGAATCATGCAGAAGGAACAAGACTTTGTTGCTATTAAAGTATAAGCAAGTGGCATAGTCTTGCCCTTGGAGGGCCTTTCCCTGTCACACCTTTCCCTGTCTAGATATTTCAACATCTCAATATTATTTTGCCCTAAAGACAATCAAAAAATGGCTGAGGTGCCTATTAACATGTGAATGAAGGTGCTGGCTGCTACAACCTCACAGAATTGCAAGTACCTCTTACAGACTCCTCTCAGCACTTCTCACCCCTCCCCAACTGACACCTCTCTAGCCTCTGAGCTTCTCTTCCCTTCTCTCAGCCTCTCTTACTTATAAACACAGACATTTTTTCCCATATCCTCTTGGGCTCTTGTTTCTTCTCTTGGTCTTCCTTCTCTAGGTTCTTCTCTTGGCTCCCTTGGTCCTCTATACTAACTCTTTTCTTTCTCCCCTTCTCCCCTCTTATTACCCAGTTAGGGATACTGGACACCTCTAGTGTACTACTTTCTCTCACTGCTCTGGACTCTTCAGATCCCACTGGCTCTTCTCCCCTTAACATCTATAATTAAAAACCTCCTTTCTGGGGCACAACCCATGCCCAGGAACCCCTAATCCAACATTCCCCCAGTTGCCAGCCAGCAGTGAAGACTCCTGCAGGCAGGCCCCCACACCCAAACCTCCAACTGGAGCTTGCAATCTATAAGACACGCCCACCCCAAATCCTCACATCCCCCATTGACCTCTGCAGCTTCCTGAGACACAAAATCTGCCAGCCCTGATTGGACCAAATGTGAGTGGCTCTTCTCCCACCCAGAGATCCTGCCTCTAGGACCTAGACCCTGGGGAACAACTGGTGCCCAGGAACCCCCACCCATTGCTGCCCCAGTTACCAGGCAGCAGGAATGAGCCCTGCTGGGTAGCCCTGCTACTGAAACCCCCTACTAGACCCTGCAATGTTCAAACCCATGCCTACTCCAAATCCTCATACCCCCCAGTGACCTCAGCAGCTTGGTGAGACACAGAATCTGCCAGCTATGATTGGACCAAGAGCAGGTCCCTGAGATACAGAATCTGTCAACTACAATTAGACCAAGAGCTATGATTGGACCCAGTGTGGCCCTCTGAGACACAGAGACAGCAAAACCAAGAGCACCTCCCTCAGACACAGGCACCTCTTGCACTGATTGGAAGAAGAGATGGGTAGGTGCCAGAGCAAAAATACATACAGCATAAAGAACAATATGGTACAACAGGAACCTAGCAGTTCTACAACAGCAAGACCGGAACATAACAACATAGAAGAAGCAGAAGAAAAGGACCTTAAAGATAACTTTATAAAGATGATAGAACTTTATAAAGAGGAGATGAAAAATTCCCTTAAAGAATTTGAGGAAAGAGAAAACAAAAAAAATGTAAGAAATCAATAAATCCCTTAAAGATAGCCAAGAAAACAAAGAAAGTTAAAGAGGTGAAGGAAACATTTCAAGACCTGAAAATTGAAATACAAGAAATAAGAAGACACAAACTGAGGAAATGCTGGAAATAGAAAATATGAGCAAATGAAAAGGAACTCCAGGTGCAAGCATAATGAACAGAATACAAGAGATGGAAGAGAGAATCTCTAGCATGGAGGATACAATAGAGGAAATTGATTTGTCAGTCAAAAAAAATTAAAGCCAAAAAAGTCATAACACAAAACATCCAGGAATCTGGGACACCATGAAAAGACCAAGCCTAAGAGCCATAGGGATAAAAGAAGGAGGCAAATATCAACTCAAAGGCACAGAAAATATATTCAAAAAAATCATGGAAGAAAACTTTCCCAACTTAAAGAAAGAATTACCTATGAAGAAACAAGAAGCTTATAGGACACCAAATAGACTACACCTAACCCCAAAAATTTTCCTCGGCACATAATAATTAAACAACTAAACATACAGAATAAAAAAAGAATATTAAGAGCAGCCAAAGAAAATGGCCAAGTGACTTATAAAGGCAAACTCATCAGAATGACACCCAACTTCTAAATGGAGACTCTGAAACCCAGAAGGTCCTAGACAGATGTAATGCACACACTAAGCAAACACGGATGCCAGCCCTGGCTACTATACCCAGTAAAACTTTCAATCATAATAGGCCAAATGAACAAGACATTCCAAGACAAAACCAGATTTAAACAGTACCTATCCACAAATCAAGAACAATAGAAAGCACTAGAAATAAAACTCCAACATCAAGAAGTTATATGCACCCACAAAAAAAGAGGCAATAGATACCCCCACAGCAGCAAATCCAAAATAAGGGAAATGCACACACACACACACACACACACACACACACACACACACACACACCACACACACACACACACACACACACACACACACACACACACACACAACCACCAAAAGATGAAAGGAATTAACAATTACTGGTCAGTATGCAGCAGAAAGATGGGTCCTGCTTTCGTATCCATTCTGTAAGCCTATGTCCTTTTATAGGTGAATAAAGTCCGTTGATATTAATGGATATTAATGATCAGTGATTGTTCATCCCTGTTATTTTTGGTGGTAGTGCGTGTGTACTTCTCTTCTTTGGAGTTTACTGCTGTGGCTTTATCTATTGCCTGTGTTTTCGAGGGTGTATCTGACTTTCTTCAGTTGGAATTTTCCTTCTAGTGCTTTCTGTAGGGCTGGGTTTGTGGATAAGTATTGTTTGAATCTGCCTCTGTCTTGGAATGTCTTGTCCATTCCGCTTATGATGATTGAAAGTTTTGCTGGGTATATTAGTCTGGGCTGACATCCAGGGTCTCTTAGTGTCTGCATTACATCTGTCCAGGTCCTTCTGGCTTTCACAGTCTCCATTGAGAAATCAGGTGTTATTCTGATGGGTTTGCCTTTATAATTCACTTGACCTTTTTCCTTTGCTGCTCTTAATATTCTTTCTTTATTCTGTACGTTTAGTTGTATAATTCTTATGTGGCAAGGGGACTTTTGGGGGGGGTCTAGTCTGTTTGGTGTCCTATAGGCTTCTTGTATCTTCATAGGCATTTCCTTCTTTAAGTTGGGAAAGTTTTCTTCTATAATTTTGTTGAATATATTTTCTGTGCCTTGGAATTGGTATTCTTCACGTTCTTCTATCCCTATAATTCGTAGGTTTGGTCTTTTCATGGTGTCAGAAATTTCTTGGACATTTTGGGTCCAAGTTCATGACTTTGTTGGCTTTAGTGTTTTCTTTCACTGATGAAACTATTTCTTCTACTGTACCTTCAATGCCAGAGATCCACTCTTCCATCTCTTGCATTCTGTTGTTTATACTTGCATCTGAAGTTCCCGATCTTTTATTCAGATTTTCTATTTCCAGCATTCCCTCTGTCTGTGTCTTCTTCATTTTTTCTATTTCTCTTTTCAGGTCTTGGACTGCTTTATTTGTTCCATTGCTTTTTCGTGATTTTCTTTCAGTACTTTATTGTTTTCTTCCAGGAATTTATTGTTTTCTTCTAATTTGTTTGCCCTTTCCTCTAGTTGTTTATAGCGTTCTTCCCATTTTTTTGTCTTTTCCTCTACACAAGCCTCTACCTTCTTCATGATGTTATTCATAAGATTGTTTTCTTCTGATTTTTCTAATTTTTGATGTTCAGGTCTAGATGTTGGAGGCAGGCTAGGTTCTGGTGATGCTGTATTGCTCTTCATTTTGTTGTATGTACTTCTGCTTTGATGTCTGCCCATCTCCTTGTGGTTCCTTCTTGGTCTTATCCGCGCACTTGGTTCAGACAGAGCTGACAGATTCAGGAAGTCTCTTTCTCTTGTCCAGATGGGAGCTCTCTTGTCCAAATGGGAACTCTGGGGCAGGATGGAAGCTCTTATCTGGACAGGAAGTCTGGGGCAGGATGAGAGCTTTTGTCCAGACAAGAAATCCGGGGTAGGATGGGCGCTCTTGTCCAGAAGGGAAGTCTAAGGCAGGATGGGATCCCTCTCTGCTCCAGATGGGAAGCCCAGGGCAGGAAGGGAGCTGGGGGCCAGTCTCTAAGTCCCAGGAAGTGGCTAGGGTCCCCGGCAGATAGGCATGGGGGCAGGGCGTGCAGTTTGCAGGGGCTCCCAGGGGGCTTAGAGAAGGGGACCCTTCCCACTTTGGTTGGAAGGGGACCTGCCCAGTGGCCAGAACCTGGGGCCAAGTTAGGCAGCTCTTCCCCGGAGTGGCTGGTGCCCAGGGATGGGGTCCAGGCTGAGCCTGGATACTCACCTGTGGTCCAGAAGGGAAGTCGGGGGCAGGACGGGAGCTGGGGGCTGGTCTCTAAATCTCAGGATGTGGAGCGGTTCTCGGACAAATGGGCGTGGGGGCAGGGCGTGGATATTGCAGGGGCTGCCAGGGGCCTTGGAGAATGGGATCCTTCCCAGTGGGGCTAGAAGGGGACCTGCCCCATGGCCAGAACCTGGGGCCTAGTTGGGCAGGTCTTCCCCGGAGTGGCTGGTGCCCAGGGATGGGGTCCGGGCTGTGTTCTATCAGACCACCATGGTTTAAAGTTAGATTTCAACAACAACAAAAACTACAGAAAACCTACAATCTCATGGAAACTGAATAATGCTCAACTGAATCACCAATGGGTTAAGGGAGAAATAAAGAAAGGAATTAAAGACTTCCTAGAGATCAACAAAAATGAAGACACCACATAACCAAACTTATGGGACACTATGAAAGCAGTGCTAAGAGGTAAATCCATAGCACTAAATGTCCACATAAAGAAGTTGGAGAAATCTCACACTAGTGACTTAACAGCACACCTGAAAGCTCTAGAACAAGAAGAAGTAAAGTCTCCCAGGAAGAATAGATGCAAGGAAATTATCAAAGTGAGAGGTGAAATCAATAAAATAGAAACTAAGAGAACAATACAAAAAACTAATGAAACAAAGAGTTGGTTCTTTGAGAAAATCAACAAGATAGACAAGCCCTTATCCAAACTAACCAAAAAACAGAGAGACAGAATCCAAATCAACAAAATCAGAAATGAAAAGGGGGATGTAAGAACAGACATTGAGGAAATCCAGAGAATTATCAGGTCATATTTCAAAAACCTCTACTCCACAGAACTGGAAAACCTAAAATAAATGGTCAATTTTCTGGATAGGTACCACATACCTAAATTAAATCAAGACCAGATAAACTATTTAAATAGTCCAATAACCCCTAAGGAAATAGAAACAGTCATTAAAATGACTCCCAACCAAAAAAAGCCCAGGACCAAATGGTTTCAGTGCAGAATTCTACCAGATCTTCAAAGAAGAGTTAATACCAATACTCTCTAAATTGTTCCACATAATAGAAACAGAAGGAACATTACCAAACTCCTTCTATGAGGCTACAATTACCCTGATACCTAAATCAAAGAAGGATACAACAAAGAAAGAGAACTACAGACTAATCTCCCTCATGAACACTGATGCAAAAATACTCAATAAAATACTGGCAAACAGACTCCAAGAACACATCAGGACAATTATCCACCATGATCAAGTAGGCTTCATGATAGTATACGATCTACGTGCCCTTCATGTACTTTCCTTTCTACCAAGGCCAATTCTCTCTCAGCTTCAGGTGATAATTCTCTTGTGCTATTAAAGTCCTTGTCACCTTCTAAGGGTCTAATTTTTTGTAGCTCTATTTTATATCCTAAGTAATTAATAGAATCTCCTCTTTGTATGTTTTCAGGAGCAATTTATAATCCCCAGCAAGACAAAATTTTCTGTACTTCTTCAAACATTCTTTCTAAAGTATCTGCATTTGAGTCAGCTAATAAAATATCATCCATATAATGATAAATTATAGATTTAGGAAATTTTTTACCTACCACTGCCAATGGCTGTTGTACAAAATATTGGCACAGAGTTGGGCTATTCAACATTCCCTGTGGGAGAACCCTCCGTTGAAATCTTTTAACCGGTTGAGAATTATTATACGTAGGCACTGTGAAAGCAAACCTTTCTCTGTCTTTTTCTTGTAAGGGTATTGAAAAGAAACAGTCTTTTAAATCAATAACTATGAGAGGCCATCCTTTTGGTAACAGAGTAGGCAAAGGAATTCCAGACTGTAGAGAGCCCATTGGCTGAATTACTTTGTTAATTGCTCTAAGGTCTGTTACCATTCTCCATTTACCAGATTTCTTTTTAATAACAAATACAGGAGAATTCCAAGGGCTGGTTGATTCTTCAAAATGCTGAGCATTTAACTGTTCTTCTACCAGCTCTTCTAAAGCCTGGACTATCTCTGTTGTTAAAGGCCATTGCTGAACCCATACAGGCTTGTCTGTTGAGCATTTTAAAGGTAGTACTGTTGGTGTTTTGGAAGATTATCAGTTGTTGTGCACTGTTCTTGTATGACATGGATGGCAGATGAGCACCCATTAAAATAATATCTTCTAATATTTCTCTCAGAAACATATACTAGTTTATGATTTGTTTCTGAGATTGGATGGATATTAATCTCAGTATTCCATTGTTGTAACAAGTCTCGACCCCACAGATTCATAGCTATGTTAGACATATATGATTTTAATTTTCCTTTCTGTCCTTCTGGACCTATACTTTCGAGCCATCTTGCACTCTGTTTCACTCGAGATAATGTCCCAATTCCTAACAGTTGAACGTTTACCTCCTGAAGGGCCCATGTTGGATGCCAAAATTCTGGTGCAATTATGGTAATGTCCGCACCTGTGTCTACCAGACAAGACAAAAAAACACCATTTATTTTTATTGTTAGTTTTGGTCTTTGTTCATTAATAGAAGTTTGCCAAAAATTTTTCTTAATGTTTCTTAATTTCCTATTCTCTCTGTTTCATCATCCCGACCAACATGATTTATTCCAATAGGCATTTGGTTATTTAGTTGCTTTGAGTAGGGGTTTCCTCTACAACTGCAGAAAAAGTTTGAGCTGTATTTACTGTGGGGGCCTACCTGAGGCCCCTCTGGGAGTTTCCCGAAGCCTGAGGCAAATGATTACCCTGTCTATCCCTTGTTGATCTACATTCATTTGTCCAGTGTTTTTCCTTACCACAACTTCCGCATACTCCAGAAGGAAGGGGCATTCTGTTGCCAGTGTTTCTTGAAGAAACATTGTTTCTAGGAATGACCTGTTTACTGTCCCTTTTCAGATGTCCTTGCTTTCCACATACAAAACATCTAACATTTTTCAAACCTTTTGAAATTGCTTCTCCTACCCATATATCATCATGGTCATAAGCCTCAACATTAACCGTATCTCTAATCCATTCTTCCAAAGGTGCAGATCTTGCCTTTAATGGCCTAATTATTCTTTTGCATGCTGCATTTGCATTCTCAAAGGCCAAAAATTCAATTATTATCTGACTAGCCTCTAAAATCGGGTCCATTCTCTGTACTGCTGGAGTCAATCTTTTTAGAAAATCTGTGAAAGAATCTTTTGGGCGTGTATAACCTTTGTAAATGACTCAGTTTTTTTTCCTGGTTCCTCAACTCTGTCCCATGCATTCAAGGCTGCCGTTCAAACATAGAACTAGGGTTTGGACATCATATAAACATTGTGTTTGTACTGAAGCATATTGGCCTTCTCCAAGAAGCTGATCCTGGCAGATTTGTATTCCATTATTCCTCCATTGTTTTTCTATATTGTTAGCCTCATTATTAAACCACATTTTCCACTGGAGATTTTGTCTGGGTTCAAGAACAGCCTGTGCCAGCTCCTGCCAGTCCTTTGGTAGAATCCTATTACAAGTTGACCAGGTGTTTAACATTTGCTTTACATATGGGGAGTGCATGCCATAAGATGCTATTGCCTCCTTAAACCTTCATAAGTCTAACATTTCAATTGGAAACCAAGTATTTTGTTCATTCTCTTCACCAGGTAGCTGCTGTATGACTACAGGATAAATTAAGGGTGATTGTGTGAAAACAGGCTTTCTTTCTGTAACCTTATGATCAATTTTGAAACAACTTCACTGTTAATTTCTTCTGTCTGAATTTGAATTTCTCTATAATTCATTTTTACAGGTTTAACAGATTTTTCTAAGACTGTTATCCTGGCACTTAAATTGACTATCTTTTTAAATAGTAAAATGAGGTTATGAAAAGTAATAAACTGAATTATTCGATCAATACTAATCTTCTCACATAGTTGTTTCATTGTCAGAGAGCCTAAAATTTCAAATAAAGCCCAATTTTCTTCCAATGTACACATAAAGCCCATTTTTTGTGTGTAGGAAAAAATTCTCTTTTAAATAGATATGTTAATTGACTTACCAAGTCTGTGTAGAGCAGTAGAAATCCAAGGGAATTTCAAAACAGCCACCTATTATTTGAGGTGTGAATCCAGAGAGAGAGAGAGCAAGAAAGCATAGCCCCTTAAGCCTAGTCAAGCCTTAGCTTTACAGGCAGGGGCACTGTTCCACAGGGCAGGCCTGAGTTGTTTGTAGCATCAGCTTTAAGCAAGTAGAAGCAGCTGCGGGTCAATCAGACCTGGGCCCGAGCTAGGGAGCCGGGTCACCCAGGCCGGAAACCGGACCTGCCTCCAAGCCAAACCAAACAGTTTTTAATGGATTCTTGTCACGTTGGGCACCAAATGTAGATGTAACCAACTGTCTTATTAAATAAACACGAACCAATGCAAAGAAGAAAGCCAAGAGGTCAGAGCTAAGAGCTAAAATCTTACCCTTCCTTTTGCAGTGGTCCTACCTCTTCAAACCAGGGCTACTTCCTGTGTGTCTGTCTTTTTATAGTGTTTCTGTTCTGCCTTCTCATTGGTTGTAAACACAAACACATGACCACCACATGGCCTGTCTGTATAGACCTCCAGGTTTTCTATGATTGGTATTGAGATTAAAGGCATGTGTATCCAATACTGGCTGTATCCCTGAACACACAGAAACTTACCTAGCTCGGCCTACCAAGTGCTGGGATTACAAGCATATGCCACCATGGGCATCAAAAACTGAAGCTTTGATTTTACTTGTGTGTGTGTGTGTGTGTGTGTGTGTGTGTGTGTGTGTGTGTGTTTTCATTTTGTTGTCTTTAGAAAAGCTCTCATGTAGGCAAGCGTGGCCTGGAACGCACTATGTAGCAGAGAAGGACTGAACTTATGATCCTCCTGACCACGTTTCCCAGGTGCTAGGATGCAGGAATGCTCCATGACATCAGGATATCTCATTGTTATCAGCTGAATTCTCTTTTCTGACACTCACATGTCTCAACCCCCAAACCTAGGATATGACCTCATTTAGAAACATATGGAAAATTGTGGTTCTATTCCAAAATTCTCTAATCCCACAAAAGGCTACAATCTCTAAAGATAAAAAGGCTAAGAAATCCCCACCATTACAATCCAGGAATCTTTAATACTGAAATCTTGAGAGACTAAATCCCCCCAATCTACAAGTCTCATGATTAAAAAAAAGAGACTGGAGAACATATCATAAGGAAAGGGAATAGAAAGCCAAATGCTGGATCAGCCGCAAGGTAGGCCAACAATAAGAACTTCAAAGTGGCCAAGTGGAGATGGCATAACTTTTTAACCCCAGCACAGTGGGAGGCAGAGCCTGGGAAATCCCTTTGAGTTTGAGGCCAGCCTGGTCTATAGAGCAAGATCCAGGACAGGCACTAAAACTACATGGAGAAACCCTGTCTTTAAAAACAAAACAAAACAAAAAAGAACTTCAATGTCAAAATGTATAAATTGTATTGATATTCATGTCAGCTCATTCTGTATTTTAATAAATTGAATGCTCCTGGTGGCTAGCTGTAAGGCTGTACTACGTACATCAGGGGGATATCATGGTTTGCCACAACATGTCTACAGGTTTCTTGAACTCAGCTCAGCTTCCACATGGAAATCACCAACACATACACAGATGACAACATCTTAATCAGCCTATGCTTGTCTTCAACTCTGCACAGAATCCTGTTTTACAATATGCATATTGTTCCTTTTTCCTTTTTGTAAGACACTTTTTAGAGTTCATTCATTAAAAGCATATGCCAAATGCCTTCTATTTGTCATTACATGAGGTCAGCATCCACACAGCACCCTCTTTTCCATAAGTTTCTAGGGACCTGTGGATAGAGCTATGAAGATTACAGTGGGACTATAATGAACTGATAAAGAAAGCTCATTAGAGCCACTGTGAGCCACTGAAGCTTTTTACGCTACATCAGACCCTGTCCCACCTGTGGGGGCACATTCTTGAACGTTAAGCAGTAATCACTCATAGGATGGGAGATGGCTGAGAGGGCAATGCATTTACATTGCAAGCCTGAGACTTGGGGTTGAAACTTTAACAGGGTACCAAAAGTCAGAGGGAATTGCAGGGAACCGACATGAACCTGTAGATATAAGAGCTGCAGATCAGAGAATGTTTGGAATCTGTAGTACCAGACATACTTATGTACAAAGCTCCTAACAAGAAAGTCCCAGTCTCAAACAAGGCAAAAATAAAGAACTGACAAAGCAGACCTCTATTGTCCACTTGTACTGTGGAACTGAGGCAAAAAAAAAAAAGCAGACAACAGTTCACAAAATCACAAGCACAGGCCACACAAAATATATATGAGATGCAATTGTATTATAATTCCAATCATTTATTTAATATATTTCAGGAAGAAATTATAAGCTATTTAAGGCCTTAGAAAAATATTACTAAACATAAAAGAGACTCATCTTCTTTATCCATACAGACAGATGGAACAATCCAGAAGTTACAAGTCCTGTCTTCAATGGTTACTTGCTATTTCAAAACTACATGCTTCTTCATCTACAGATGAAACAGTAACCTAGAAGCCCTGCTGTCTTCTGGTGAGGAAGGTACACAGTTCAGTCTGATTTGTGGCAATTCCTCCGGTGACGATGGTATGTGGATGACTGGCGGAAGCTACGGTTACACAGGGAGCAGGTGTAGGGCTTCTCTCCTGTGTGAATCCTCTCATGAGCTTTCAGATTTGTTTGATTGCTGAAAGACTTTCGACATGTACTACATTTGAAAGGTTTATTTCTCTGGTGTATGACTTTATGTACTCTCAGGTCTGAGTGAGTATAGAAGCCCTTATGGCACGTGTTACAGAAAAAAGACTTCTGCTTCTTGTGTATTCTCTGGTGGGCTGAAAGTCTACAGGGATATTTAAAGGTTCTGGGACATTCCTCACATTTGTATGTCTTTGGGACTCTGAGGCTTCTCTTTTGGCGACCCCCACATGTGGAGCTTGCATCATGATTCTGGCAGTCTTCTGTCTGCTCTGGCATGGAGATAATCTCTGGGTTTACCTCCATAGGGACATCTTCAGAGGAAGTTCCTCCCTCAAAATCTTCCTGGTACCTAGAGGTGACTTGACTTGATCTGCTGTAATCCAGAGGATTTCCATCAGAAACACTTCTGTCTCTAGGATCATAAATCTGACCATGTTGGGTAAGGGAAAGGCAGTCCATCTCATTTCCAGGACTACTATCCCCACCATTTACATCACTAGTGCTCCAGGCATTGTTTTGGCCATATTCACAGTCTTCTTGTCCTATGTAAATAAGACAGTCTATGAAACTGTGCCCAAGAAAACATCCCGACACCACACCCTTCCTCCGTGCAGCTTCCTGACACTTACCTGTTGTCAATAACATGTCTTGGGAGATTGGCAAGGGTGTCCTTGCACTATCTTGTATTGAACTTCTTGCTGATTGCTGCTCTTTCAGAAGGTTCATGGATTCTTTGTAGGACATGTTCTCAGAAAAGAAGGCTTCCTGCCCCTGCATGGAGACGTGAACCTGTAAACAAAGCCAGAGGACCATTGCCAATGAATCTGTGCATTTGAGGATGAGGGAAAACCTGTCCTCTAACTGATTGCATGGGATCACTGAACTGTGACTTAGGTCATTTGTCTATCTCTCATCTCTAATGGTGTTACTCTGTCATTCACAAGTTATATTCTCTAAAGTCCTTATTCACAATGTATTTGAAAGTGTTGAGTCACTGTTCCAATAGAAAAGTAAGGATGGGTTTCTGCAATGTCTAGCCACAACGTTTTCTTCACCTGCTCAATGCATTGAACAAGGAAAGGAATTCTTGTTCCAATCCAGAAAATAGAGAATTACTCCATCAAAAAAAGGCTTCTCCTTGTTTTCCAGGACTGTCCCCATTTCACCCAGTCTAGGGCAACCATAATGAAATCGCTGGTTTACTAAGAAGACCCAAAGGCTAGGGAGGACATATCAGGTGGGAGGGAGTCTGAAGATCGAGAAGACCCAAAGGAGCCTGGAAAAATTCTGACATAGACTTGCCTGTGGGTCTTGCACCTCTGGGGCCTCTTCTGTTATTTGATGGGAGTTATCTGTTCTAATAATTTTTTTTTCTGTTTAACAAAGAGTTGTATGGCTAGAGTTTCTCTGTATCTTCTTAATTCGTACCTCCTTATTTTTCCTCCTTCTCTTGCACCCAGGATCTATAGTTATTACTCAGGGCCCAGAACCCTTACCATTTCTCTATTCTTTGTCTGACAGATGGCTGCTATGCTAGAATCTCCTAATTCGGCCTTTGATTAGTAATAGTTAGTTCTTTCTGAAAATCTTTGGATGTCTAACGTAACTTTGTAATTGATGTCCTTTTGGTGTCCTGGTGTCACATTGGCAATTGTAACTTTCTGCTTTCATGCCCATGACTCTGACATTTTCATTCCATATAGCTGAAGATTTCCCATCCCCCACTTCCAGCCATTAGTCTGTCAGTGGTCCCTATCTCTTAAAATGTCACTTCACTATGCTGTGGGAGTGGGTTGTACTTCCAATACTTATATTTTTGGCTGCTAAATTTATCTGCGAACTCTAGATAAAAACCCTTGGTTGATGATGTCCCTAGTATCATAGCTATATTTGAAGGGGTATTGTTTTCTATTATTATGTCCTTAATACAACTCACATTTGACTGAAACACTTCTAACACATATATTGTCTCTACCTAAACATGTTGTCTCTGCAGTTAAGAACATGACAGCATTTTATTTGGAATTCAGTTTCAATCATGAAATGATCAGTTTAAAACAAAATCAAAGGAGTGAAATGTGGGGTAAAACAAACTGAAATAACAAAAAGTGCATAGAGTAAAAACATCAAATAAACATTAGGGTGTGGGGGTGTACAGCTTTAATCCAGTACCTGAAATGCTGGGAAAGTATAACTCCTCTGAATCCTACTCAAGCCAGTTGAACAAAAGCAAGTCCCAAATTGGAAAAAAACCCTAACCAAGCAACCAAACACACCAACTAATATCCAAATTTAAAAGTCTAATGCAATAAGAAGTTATTTCAACCATGACATTTAGAAATGTATGTATGGAGTGTTTGAAAAATGTCACCACCTTGACCATTTCTGAGAGTAACTGAGAATTATGCAAACCTAGACATTTAAAGAACTTTCAATGTAATTATATCTAAATTAAGAATTTCAGTTCCAAAACTTTGAATTGCAGCACTATTATTCATCAGGGCTTTTCTTAGGGGTATGGCACTGTTGAATGTGCATTTAATAGCCATATTTCAGCATCAGAATCCATATTCTACATTTCTGCACATTCAGTTTTATACATAGGAATTTAATGACATGTAGTAGACAATTTAGAAAACAATTAAGCCAATTAGATCCCCAGTTTCCAAAGCCCAGTCCTGGAATAACAGACTAGGTCTGAGAGCCAGCCCTTTAAGTGTGTACTGCAAGTCCAACTAAATACTCAAAATTACAATAAATCACCTACATAAATGAGCAGTCTTCCAATCCCAGGGTCTCTATTCTAAACCCTTACAAGCTTTGCTCAAATATCATCTCCCAGTCTCCCTATCACCATGTAAATATTTTAAATATAAATGTATCCATTAAAAGAGCCATGGCCTTCTTGTATTTTAAGCCCATTAAATTTATATCACATTTATAGTAGTAGATAATCTCCCATTGTAAATATTTTGTTGGAGTGGGACAGGCTCACATATAAAATAACTCCATCTTCTTACTTTTCCCCAAATATAAATGACTGTCTTGATTGCTAACTTAACCATCTCTCAACCAAGGTACTCACCATGATAGGAGGCCTCAAGCACTCATCAGTCATACCCTCCATGAATCTCCACATGTTTCTGCCACTTGATTCCCACTTCTCTTTCAAGACAGACTGGTCCTTGTGGTGCCCAATTTTGAGAAACTGAGCCAAGACCACCTGATAAATCATCTCCTCCTTGCTATGCTTTTCTGGCTTCAACCAGGAGGTAACAGTCTCCAAGATTGCTTGCAGCTCCTGCTTTGCACGGGAACCATTGTCATTTGTGGGAAAGTTGATCTGAGCAATGGAAGGGTTACAAATATCTTCTTCCCACTGTAGAGAAGTATCCTGGGTTGGAATAAACTTCCTATTGTCTAATACCAGGCTACGTTCTGGTGACTGGGGTTTCAAGGAGTTGCTGTGCTGTGAAGCCATTCTGTTGAGAATCCTCAAAAAATTCAACTTGTTCAGTCAAGTATCTGTCTTGTGACTTGAAGATCTGTTTAAGAAATTTGTGAATGTTAAAGCTATAAATTAAAACAGACATAATTAAATAATAACAACTAAGAGTCTTATCACAGATGGTTTCTATCTTATTGAGCATTTACTATTGCTGTGAAAGACACCATAACCACAGCAACTCTAATAAAGGAAACATTTCATTTTGGTGTCTCACTTACAGTTCAGAGGTTCAGTCCCTCATTTTGAGGAGCATGCCCTCAGAAAGTCAGATTTGGTGCTGGAGCTGAGACTGATACATGGTACATCAACAGATACAATCTTACACATTGATTGATGCTTGAGGAAAAGACCTCAAATCCCACTCCAATAGTGACTCAATTTCTCCAGTTGGTGTGGGCCACATTAAAGGTGTGCCCTCCACATCAAGGTCTGGATTCCAGGCAGGTTTCATTCAGTATTCTTCAACAAGGCCACACCTCCTCATAGTGCCACTCCCTAGGAGTTATGGGGCCCAGATACATTCCAATAACCACAGTTCCATTATATCTTGACAGTAAATACTTAAACAGAGTCCTACACAATTTATTCTAGAGACCAGAAAGAGAGATGTGAGTGTAACAGTACATGACTTATCAGAGAGAAACATCCTGGGTTGAGGATGGGATGACCTGAAAGAAGAGAACAGCAAGGCATTCAGTAGCACAAGGCTGTCTGTTCCCTCCTTATCAAAGGGGAAGTTGTAGTTGCTGAACCTGAAGTATTAAGTTTCACCCTTGTCTCCCATTCTAAAGAGCCACAAAGCTAAACTTTCATAAGAAAAACTTTGAAACTGAATGACCAACAGCCCTCAACTCACAGGACAGCCAAGACAAGTCTATAAAAAAAAGCATATTGCTATCCTTCAGAATTTTAATGGTTAAACCCTTGATCAGAAAGCTCCAAGGGAACCACACTCCATCTGTGAGATCTCCCAAGATTGTGAAGTAGCATCTCCCAAACCCCACAAATATTTACAAAACACACATACTAGGCAACAAAGAAGTCAAATGTTCCTATTCTACAGTTACTTGCATCTACAGTGAATTTCTCCGGTGATTCCAGCAAGCACTAGGATCTAATGCGTCTCCAGGACACTGCTCTTCTTCATCTGAGGTTCTCTTCAAGTTAACTCCCTTTTATAGTGCCTGGCTTCAGTGATTCAATCTGAGAAGCCAATCATTTGATGAGATTGGACCACACCTCTTTCTTGTGTGTGGGTGTGGCAGTCAACACTTTAATCCTATTAATCAGTGAGTAGAGCAGGAGGGTCTCCAGTCCCAGAACAGTCTAGTAGCCTAGGAAGACCAAGTTCAGCCTGGCCAATGTGCAAAGCCTCACTAGAGCAGAAAAAAAAAAACAAGCTAAGTAAACAGGGGAAAGACACTTGTCCTTTTAATTGAATTACAGATGGAATCCTCCCTCAACCCCCAGCCCCACATCTCTATGCAATCCTAGATTATACCATGGAAGGAGAACACATCCAAAGCATATAGTCAGTCACTGTAGTGAAAGGGGACAGTACCAATCTGAAAGGGAATATAAAGATTGTCATTAATCTACTATGACTTCGGACATGTAGCTCATTCCAAACTGGTGAAAATTTTCAGATATCCATAGGGATTGGAATTCAAATGCTGCAGTGAACAAGGTAAAGCTCTTGGCAGTGGAATGAAACACAGAGAGAAGAGCTCAGGAGGTGCCTGAAGCACAACACAGAAACTGCAGGCTTTCCTGGGCTCATCTCTAGGGTCAAAGTGAAGGTGTTTGACTTGTTTTACATGACCTACGATAGATATGTGAGGAGGATTGTAGTATAGGGTGGAATTCAAATGTATATACAAAATGAGGATTTTCCTGTGGTGATATTTTAATTGTGCTGAAAAGTGATTTCATTTGTATGTTCATAGATAAAGTTTGCATGGAGATCAGAGGTCATAAGGAGCCTGGAACAGAAATCAGGCAGTAGTAGTCCAAGGCTTTAATCTGTGACATGGCAGGCAGAGTCTCTGTGTGGTCAAGGACACAGTCAAGCCTGGTGACACAAGCCTTTAATCCCAGTACCAACCTTAGAGACCTGGATGTATGTATAGACAGGCAGTGACTAAGACATGTGGCTGGTCTTAGAGTCAATGAGAAAGCAGAACAGGAAAGTTCTGGTTAATAAAATTCCCAGGTTAGGCAGGATGAAGCTCTCTGGTGTAGGAAACTACAACTTGATGGTAAGCTAAAGGGTAGTCAGTGGCTCTTTACTAATTCTCTATTCTCGTTGGCTATTACCCCTCTATTTGCTTCTGTGTTTCTTATTTATTAAGACTGTTTAGAATTTTGTCTACATTTTCCTGTCTTTTTTTCTTTGCTTTTTAATTTTTTGGTGTTTGCTTGTTTTTGAAATTGGCTGCCTTGTTAGCCAGGTCTACTCACAAATTCATTAGGTTGTAGACAATGATCTTACACTATAGTTCTATGGCTTCAAAGTACTCAGTGCTGGGGGCCCAGAGCTGTCTCACTACTTCAAGAATCCATTTTCATTTTCTGTCTATTCTTTACTGTCTTGAAGTTGCTGCTCCTCTGTTTAATTAAACATTGTCTCCGGATGTATCCCTGGCTGTACTGTAACTATTATGTAGTCCGATTTAATTTCAATCTCACAGATGCTGGCTTTGTGTTAAAAGTGCAGGGATTAAATGCTTGTGTTACTATGAATGAATTTCTGCAAGCATGATGATTGTTAGTTTGAATTGTTTCCCCTGATAGCCACATGTTGAAGTCTTATGCTCAAGGACTGTGGTCTTTATCAAAATGTGCTTAATCCCAACAAATTGACAGAACCCCAAATGCAATCATCCCAAAGAAGCCTCAAAACTCAGTGACTAATATTTCTGAAGTCTGAAGTCCTTTAAAACCATAATACTAAATTTTGAATGTTTAATCCTCAAACCTCAATTCTTCTGGGAGAATAAAAAAATCCACCTAATAGGGAAAAATGATCAAAGTTTGCAAATGGATTAGCCAAAAGGTGTGAAAATGATTGAATCTTCAGTTTGTTGAAGATATCTAAGTTTTAAGCGATTAAAGCAATGTTGGCCTGAAGAAACATTCCTATGAAAACATTTCTTTCCAGCAAATCATAAGCATACCCCTTAGTCTCACTATGCATTTCCTTCATGAGAATTGCAGGGGACACAATTCCACCTTATAATTCTAATGCTTGGAGAAAGTCAGGCGCCTTTAATCCCTGTACTCACCTTTAATCCTAGCACTAAATAGACACAAGCAGGTACATATCTGAGTTGAGGCCATCTCAGACTACAGAGTGGATTCCAGCTGGGGTTTCAGAGATAGAAAGTCTCTCAAAACAGAATTAAAGAGAAAAACAAACACAAAGGATGCCGGAAGGAGGGAGGCAATCTTCAACCACAGATCCAAGGAGTAGAAGCCATAGAATTGTACTGCAAGGCCATCCACAAGGACTTTGTGAATTTGTAAGAAGAATGGACTCAAAGTAAACATATTGCAACAACAAAATCAAAGATAGAAATGTAAACAAAGGAAAGAAAAAAGTAATCAAAGGAAAAATGAAGAGAGGCCAAAAATCACCTTGCTCTTTTTGGCCACCCAATTTTAATTCCTCTGCAGATCACAGTCTTCATTTCATGTCTATCAAACCTCATGTTTTCCAAAGAGAAAATACATACCACTCTCTCCGCCAACAGAAATGAACCTGCTTTAGCCTCTGGTTTTTTATGTTGTGTCTCAGACTCTCCTAGTTGCCTCCTGCCTTCTATCTCATTCCAGTGCCAATTGTCCCCTAGATTGAAGACAATTGATTTGACCTCTCATGGCAACAATCACTCACAAATAGCTCCTTGGTTACTGATGTAAATATAACAACTTTTATCAAAAGTATATTGAAAATGGAAGGAAGAATGAAAGATTACATAAATAAAAAGGAAAGAAAAAGAAATGCAGAGAAGATCACAAGATTGTACTTTAAGGTACAAAAGTATTAAGGATTACTTTTGGGATCTGGTAGAAATAATTAGATTTTCACCAGAAGGGATGGATACAGTTCATTTTACCTCTAGTAGTAAATACCCAACAGTTCCTGTTAAAATAGTTTTAAACTCAATTCTAGTCACAGCAATATAGTGAATTCACCCTACCCAGAAAAATCTCAAGTTTATCTTTATCTATATGGACATATAAAAGTAATTCTCGCCTGCATCCTGTGTGATGCCACAGTAGCAATTGGTGAGCTGAACGGCTGAGTCTGGCCTGTGTTGAGATGACACTCTGGCCCTGATTTATTGCTTTCTTATTCCCTGATCCCCTTTCCTACTACAGAAGTGGATTTCCACTCAACTCTTGATCCATAATATCGTGTACGTAAAGAAATGAGGAAATTTTAAATGACTCTCCACCAATTAGCTTTCAGTTCAAATGTGAACAAATCAAAAGAGCAAATCCAATGAAGCAATTAGGAGGAATTGGGAAGAAAACATCTCTGTGAGCCAGCAGTTTCTGAAGGGATGCAGAATATGCAAAGAGCCTATGTTAAGAATATGAATTTGTTGAATATAGTGTTGTACCCAGAATCCTCAAAGACCACCAAGAGACCAAATCTGATTAAAAAAAATTAAAAAGAGCAAAGTCTTTTTACTGTTGTTGGGAAATCCCTTGTGTCTCTGTCGGTCTGATGCAGCAGAGCAGGAGAGACCCAGAGAAGCAATGGGGCAGGGATTTCATAGGTGTTAAGCAAGTGGTTCTTCTGGTCTTCAGACTACATAGGAACAGACTTGGGATTAGTTTATGTGAGTGACAGTTATGCTAGGAACTTAAATTGGCTAGGGTTAGTTTGGGGTTACAGTTACCCATTTTGGTGGGGATGGACCAGTCCCATATTTTGTCCCTGAGCTGCTGTGGAGACTGGCTGGCCTAGCAAGTGCTGACTGTAGGGGCTGGCTCAGTGACACAGACTTGGTGTGTCCTATGTCCTGGTCCTGCTGGCAGGGGCATCAGTGATTAACTGTCTTTTTTCATGGCCCTCCCAGAAACTAATACCTAAATCTATGAAACTGATATTGAGGCCAGATCTCAGAGAGAAGACTATGGTGGTATTGTGTTCCCCAAAATATTGTGTACCCTAATAAACATATCTGGGGTCAGAGAACAGAAAAGCCATTAGATATTTAGGATAGGCAGTGGTAGCACACGCCTTTAATCCTAGCATTCCAGAGGCAGAAATCCATGAGTCAAGGATACAGGCAGGCATGGTGACAGACGCATTTAATCCCAGAAATCAAACTTTTAATCCCAGGGAGTAATGGCAGAAAGCAGAAAGGTACATAAGACTTGAGGACCAGAAACTAGAAGCATTTGACTGGTTAAGCTTTCAGGCTTTGGAACAGCACAATTCAGCTGAGAGCCATTCAGGTATGGTGACTCAGAGGCTTCCAGTCTGAGGAAACAGGATCAGCAAAGGAACTGGCAAGAACTTTTAAGATTCCTGCTACATCTGGTGCACAATGTTTGTGCTACGAATTCACGAACAAGCCACTTGTTTGTGGCTTTGTGGGCCCCAGCTCAGACCCTAGCTACACCCGGCCGGTTGTGGTGGTGTACATCAGTAGGATTTACTGAAGAAGGCAGAGGCAGGAGGATCCTGAGTTTGAGGCCAACCTAGGAGAAGCTTTGGCTGTGGCCGAGCCACAAACAGTAGTGGAACCATAGAGGCAGTGGCTGTTGCTCTAAGTTGCTGGCTCCTTCTCATCTTATTGGTGACTGTGGTGATGCTGCTACCTGGGATGAAGGGTTTACTGATGCTTGTTCAGAGAATTGCCAGGACCATCGTGTTACAAGAAAACATTGACAAAGGTCAGTTTGGGAAAGTTTGGCAAGAAAATTGATGTGAAGATTTTCTCTTCTATGGAGGAACGTTCATGGTTCCGAGAAACAGACATTTATGAGACTATGTTTGCTCCAAACCACAGAGGAGGGACAAAAAAACATTCTAAAGGGAACCATGACCACACCTAACAGCGACTTTGGAATCTTCAAAGGATGATAGGATCCCACAATAATGAATCCACATCGACTATGGTAAAGCCATTAAGTTGATTAACACCAAGGAAAGATCAACGTTGGACTACAAACTGCTCAGGACAATTTTGAGATGGCTAGCTGAGATGATTCAGCCTGACAGACTACTTGAGCAAGGACGTGAGAAAAGCCCTCAGCTTTCTCACTATGCAGCGACTGGACAAATGATACAGGACTTGACAATTAACCAAAAAAATTCTTTTCAGGATTCCCTAAAGGTATCTTCACCCCTAGAAAGCAGAAAGTAATTTTTAGAAAACAACGCCCACATTTTCAAGCGGTGGGATGGGAGGTTTTGGGTTGGTTTATGAGTTATGAATATTGTCATTGTTTATGATAGTTGGTTACAAGTTGTTAATTGTTAATGGTCAGGGAAAAAGCTAAATATGGAGATTAGATTCAGAGGTTTTGTTTTTAAAAAAAGGAAAAATAAAGAAGAGAATATCGATATAAGGAAAATCACTGAAACTACCCTAAGGAAAAAATATAAAGAAGTAATAAGATAAAAGGGCAGACAATTGAATCTACTCTAAAAAGAAAGGGGGAAGATATAAAAATGACAAAAGGTAGATTACTGAATCTATTATAAAAAGCAAAACACTTTTAAAAAGGAACTATTGTTTTACATAGGATAAGTAATGAAAATTTTTTAAATTAATTTTAGACAAAAAAAGAAGAAATGTGGTGGTATTGTGTTCCCCACAATATTGTGTACCCTAATAAACTTATCTGTGGTCACAACAGATAAGCCACTAGATACTTAGGATAGGCAGTGGTAGGTAACACACACCTTTAATCCTAGCATTCCAAAGCAGAAATCCATGTGTTCAAGGATACAGGCAGGCATGGTTACTCCCACCTTTAATCCCAAGAAGTGAGCCTCTAATCCCAGGGAGTGATGGCAGATAGCAGAAAGGTGTATAAGGCATGAAGAGCAGTAACTGGAAGCATTTGGCTGGTTAAGCTTTCGGGCTTTGGAGCAGCAGTTCAGCTGAGAGCCATTCAGATATGAGGACTCAGGGGCTTCCAGTCTGAGGAAACAGGATCAGCAAAAGAACTGGCGAGAACATTTAAGAGTCCTGCTACAGAAGACTGAGCACCCCGCTATGGCACCTGCTTGTTCTTTTCTCTTTTTTTCCTTTAATTTTATTTCACAATACCATTCAGTTGTACTTATCAGCCATGGATTACCTTGTTCTCCCCCCTCCTGCAAGCCTCCCCTTCACCCCAGCTCACCCCCATTCCCACCTCCTCTAGGGTAAAGCCTCCCACGAGGACTGAGATCCACCTAGTAGACTCAGTCCAGGCAGGTCCAGTCCCCTCCTCCCAGACTGAGCCAAGCATCCCTGCATAAGCCCCAGGTTTCAAACAGCCAACTCATGCAATGAGCACAGGACCTGTTCCCACTGCCTAGATGCCTCCCAAACAGGTCTTTTCAATAGGACAAGTTGAGAGCCTTTTCTGATGTTCAGACATCCTTAACAGATCATTTTAAACTCTGAAGAACAACTGAACGAATAGGTGTAAAAGGAGGAGATGCAGTGAATAATCTTTATGTCCCTCTCTTCAAGAGACTTTTGTTAAAAGTCAGATTAATTTCACTATGCAAATGTCATTCATCACTTTTGAACTATGCTGTACTCTATTTCACGCATGAAGTAATTTAAATGGATAGGCAATGCATGGCTATTTAGTGTTATTTTACTCTGAAGCTCCTTTAAATTGTTTGTCTGCACCTTTCTCTGCACATACTAAGGGAGAATAATGAGTATTGTTGTAATTTTTAATAATGCATTTTTATGAAATCTTTGAGAGTACCATATATGAATACAATGCACTTTTAATACGTTCACCATTTACTTGTCCTCAAAGTCCTCTAAATCCACCCTCACTTTCCCAAGCCCTTGAGACTGCATGTCCTCTACTTTAATAACCAACCACATTTTGTTGTTCTCTAGAAATGCCCTAAGGTAGGCCAGGGTTGCCTTGAACACACTTTGTAGCAGAGAATGGTTGAACATCTGATGCCCCGGATCACACTTCCCAGGTGCTGAGATGGCAGGAGTGCTTCATGCCATCAGGATATCTCATTGCTATCAGCTGAGTTCTGTCCTCTGGTGTTCAGGTGTACAGGACTTAACCATCATCTTTAGGCTATGACTTTATTTGGATACATAAGGTACATTATGATCCTAATCCAAAGTTCTGTAATCACCAGAAGGCTAGAATCTTGAAAGATTATAAAGACTGAAATATTCGCCCAACCACAATCTATGAAACTTTACTGTTGAAATCTTGCAGCATAAATCATCCAACTTACAAAGTCTCACAAGAAAAGAAAGACTAGAGAACACACCATCATAAGCAGAGGGTTTGAAGGCAAATGCTGGGGAGAAATCAACCATAAGTACACCAACAGTAAAGAACTTCAATGTGAAAATGGATAAATTCTGTTGGAATTTATGTCAGCTGAATAAATTCTGGATTTTAACAATTAAAGCCTCCTGTTTTCCTACTCTAAGGCTGAACCAGGGACATCAGGGGAAAGTCATAATTCATCCTCAACATTTCTACATGACACTGGAACTCAGCTCAGCTTCCTCAATTAAATTAACCACATAAAGATGCCAACATCTCAGTGACCATATGCATGCTGGGTTCAACTATGCACAGAGTTCCAGTTTCTCAATAGAGCTATTATTCACTTTTCCTTCCTTGACTGCAGGTTTTGGTGTTTATTCATGGACAACCTGTGCATTTTAATCTATTTATCATCCTCTCTGGCCAGCTTCCATATAATAATCTCTACTCCCTAATTTCTAGGTGTTGTGGCTATACCCATGAATCGTATAGTGTTAATGGCATAAGTATGGTAGGCTGCTCTGAACCACTGCAATTGAATGAATATTTTTATACTACTTTGGAACCCTGTCCACACAGATGGGGGTATATTCTTGAGCTGTAAGCACTCACAGGATTGGAGATGGTGAAAGCTTGATGCATTTACCATGCAAGCCTAAGACTTGGATTTGTGGCCATAACAGGGTAGAAAAAAGTCCGATAGAATGGCAGGGCACTGACATGAACCCCTGTAATGATGAGAGCTGGAAAACAGAGAATGTTTAGAATCTGCAGTACCAGATATGCTGGTGTACAAAGCTCCAAATAAGAAGGACCCTGTCTCAAAAATAAAAAACTGACAACTAAGTCCTCCATTGGTCACTCATTCTGCAAGACTACAGGAAAAAAAACAGATAAAAACTCACAAAATCACAAACACACACCACACAAAATGTACATAAGAGGCAATTCTATTACAGTTCCATCCATGTATTTAATACATCTCTGGCACCAATTATAAGATACCTTAAGACATTTGAAAAATGTTAGTGAACACACAAATGACTCATCTTCTTTACCCACACATGGCATTGGAATATGACAACACATAGAGGGAACAATCCAGAAGTTAACATGTCACATCTGTTTGCTGTTTGGAAACTACACGCTTCTTCATGAGCAGATGAGACACTGAACTGGAACCCTGCTAACCTCTGGTGAGGAAGTACATGGTTCAGTCTGATTTGTGGCAATTCCTCATTCGACAGTGGATGTGGATGACTGGTGGAAACTACAGTTATACAGGGATCAGTGTAGGGTTTCTCCCCTGTGTGAATTCTCTCATGAACCTTCAGGTTGGTCTTGTGGTTTCTCCGGTCTATATCAGACCTCATGACTAGGAAGTCTGAGACTGGATAGAAGCCTTTCTAACAAATGGGAGTGACAAATAGCCTCTCATTGCTGTGTCTTCTGTGGTGGGCTGAAAGATTACAGGGATATATAAAGATTTGCTGACATTCCTGGAATTTGTAGTTTTGAGGTTTTGCTGGGTTCTTGACCTTTGACCTGCATATGTGGATATTATCTCATGATTTTGGTAAACAGGGTCCCAGAGGGACTCTTCTTACAGCTGGATGAATTTTGACTTGCCCTTCTAACTTTCTGAGGGATTCTAGAAGAAACACCCACATTTTCAGGCATAGGATACCGCCCTCTCTGGGTAACAAGAAGGGAATCCATCTCATGTATGAGACTACTAACAGCCATTTCCTTCAGCATTGCAGAGAGAGTTGTGGTCATAGTCTCTCTTTTCATTCCCTGTGGAAATAAGAGAGCCTATGAAACTGTGTTTGGGAATGGAACCCCACAAGATACCCCTCTGCCATCCAGGTTCCGTACTGATCATTGTCCAGAATGTATCTTGTGGGATCTGCAAGAGTGTCCTTGCATTCTCTTGTGCTGGAGTTGTTGCTGATTTCTGCTGTTTCAAAGGCCTCTTGACTAGTTTGAGGACATGTTCTGAGAAAAGAGGCTTCTCTTGTGGAATATTAGAGGAAGATGTGTTACATTCCTTTATGCTGTGAAATATTTGTTTAATGATGCAAAGATGTGTTGCACTCTGTGGTGGTATTGTGTTCCCCAAAATATTGTGTATCCTAATAAACTTATCTGGGATCAGAGAACAGAAAAGCCACTAGATACTTATGATAGGCAGCGGTAGCACACGCCTTTAATCCTTGGATTCCAGAGGCAGAAATCCATCTGTTCAAGGATACAGCCAGGCTTGGTGACACACGCCTTTAATCCCAAGAAGGGAGCCTTTAATCCCAGGGAGTGATGGCAGATAGAAGAAAGGTATATAAGGCATGAAGAACAGTAACTAGAATCATTTGGATGGTTAATCTTTTAGGTTTTGACAAGCACAGTTCAGCTGAGAGTCATTCAGATATGAGGAAAAAGAGGCTTCCAGTCTGAGGAAACAGGACCAGTTGAGGAACTGGCAAGTTGAGGTGGCTGTGGCTTATTCTGTCTCTCTGATCTTCTAGTGTTCACCCCAATACTTGGCTCTGGGTTTGTTTTATTAAATAAGACCATTTAAATTCATGCTACAGCACTCATTTATGTTGCATTTGTTTAACTCTGTAAAGCTGTTTTGCTTTGCCTGTCTAAAACACTCTATTAGTCTAATATGGAGCTGAACAGAAGGAAGCTAAGCAGGAGAGAGGGGTAAGCATAATTGCCAGGCAGAGAGAATAAATAGGCGGGGAAATCTAGGCTGGATAGAAGAAAAGAATGAGGAGCAAGAAAAGTAAATGGAGAGGAGGATTCCAGGGGTCAGCCACACAGCCACACAGTGAGCCAGGGAGTAAGAGGAGAAGCAAAATATATAGAATAAAGAGAAGTAAAAAGCCCAGAAGCAAAACATAGTTAAAGAGAAATGGGATAATTTAAGTTAGAAAAACTTCTCAATACAAGCCACACTCAGGCCAAGCATACTTAAGTAAGAATAAGTCTCCATGTATTTATTTGGGAGCTTGGTGCTTAGCCCCCAAAGAGTAAAGGAAAAAAAAACAATTACAAGCTTCCTGTTCCTGCATAGAGAAAGGGACCACTAGAGGAGATCAGATGACCATTGTCAATAAATCTATGGAAGACAGAAAAACTGCCCTCAACCTGCTTGCACAGGATCTCCAGAGTGTGGGTTGGCTCATCTGTCTACTCCTGATCTCTAAAGATGTCATCCTGGCATTCCCAGGTTCTCTCCCCTAACTCACTATTCACACTGTGTTTGCCAAGTGTTGAGTCACTGTTCCTAAGGAAAAAACTGATGGGACCAAGCAGACACCATAACAGCCTGCTCAGTCTTCTCTCAGAAGATCAGGCTTCAATGTCAGTTTCCTGAGACTGGAGCAATCAGGTTCTGGGAGGGCCTTCAACAAAAGACATAGTCCTTGCTGTAGCTCCTTTTCTGCACTTACTCTGACTGCTCAAGGTGAAGCCAATTGTTTACTGACGGGGAACTCTCACCAACTTAGAGCTGTGTGCATAAGTCAAGGACAGAGCATGGGCCACTGAGTCAGCCCCACAGTCAGTACGGAAAAGGCCAGCCAGCCTTCATGCTGGCATAGGACAGCATAAGGCTGTCCAACAATGGTAACTGTAACCCCCAATTAACCCTAGCCAATTAAAACTTCCTAACATGATCGCCACTCACATAAACCATCCTGACTCTGTTCCTATGTAGTCTGTAGACCTCCAAGCCACTTTTGCTTTAAAATCCCTGCCTCACTGCTCCTCAGGGTCTCTCCTGCTCTGCTGCTCCATCAGATGGATAGAGAGTACCGAGTTAACTCGTAGTAAAAAGATGCTTTTGCATCAGATTCGGGCTCTTGATGGTCTTTGGGGGATTCTGGGTACAACAAAAACAAAGTCAGTTTCTTTTTTATTTTATTTTATTTTATTTTACAATACTATTCAGTTCTACATAACAGCCACAGATTCCCTTGTTCTCTCCCTTCCTGCTCACCTCCTCTTCCCCCCAGCCCACCCCCCATTCCCACCACCTCCAGATAATGGCCACCCCCGAGGACTGAGATTGACCTGATAGACTCAGTCCAGGCAGGTCCAGTCCCCTCCTCCCAGACTCAGCCAAACGTCCCTGTATAGGTCCCAGGTTTCAAACAGCCAACTCATGCAGCGAGCCCAGGACCTGGTACCACTGCCTACATGCCTGCCAAACAGATCAAGCCAATTAACTGTCTCACCTATTCAGAGGGCCTGATCCAGTTGGGGGCACCTCAGCCTTTGGTTCATAGTTCATGTGTTTCCATTCGTTTGGCTATTTGTCCCTGTGCTTTATCCAACCTTGGTTTCAACAATTCTTGCTCATATAATCCCTCCTCTTTCTCACTAATTAGACTCCCAGCACTCCACCCGGGGCCTAGCCGTGGATGTCTGCATCCAGATTCCTCAGTCCTTGGATGGGGTTTCTGGCACAGCTATTAAGGTGTTTGGCCATCCCATCACCAGAGTAGGTCAGTCCCGGCTGTCTCTCGGCCATTGCCAGCAGTCTTTTGTGGGGGATTCTTTGTGGATTTCTGTGGGCCTCTTTAGAAATTTGTTTCTTCCTTTTCTCATGTGGACTTCATTTACCATGGTCTCCTATTCCTTGTTCTCCCTCTCTGTTCTTGTTCCAGGTGGGATCTCCCACTCTCTTTCCCTCGATCCTCACCGTTCATTGCTCCCACTCATGTCCAGGCTGTTCATGTAGATCTCATCCATTTCTCCATCATTGGGTGATCCCTGTCTCTTTCTTGGGGTCCTGTTTGCTAGGTAGCCTCACTGGTGATGTGAGTAGCAGTCCAGTCATCCTTGTTCCACATCTAGTATCCTCCTATGAGTGAGTACATACCATATTTGTCTTTCTGAGTCTGGGTTACCTCACTCAGGATGATTTGTTCTAGATCCATCCATTTGCCTGCAAACCTCATGATGTCATTGTTTTTCTCTGCTGAGTAGTATTCCATTGTGTATATGTGCCACAATTTATTTATCTATTCTTCAGTTGAAGGGCATCTAGGTTGTTTCCAGGTTTTGGCTATTACAAACAATGCTGATATAAACATAGCTGAGCAAGTGCTCTTGTGGTATGATTGAGCTCTAACCAAGCAAGTGAAGGACCTGTATGACAAGAACTTTAAGTCCCTGAAAAAAGAAATTGAAGAAGATGTCAGAAAATGGAAAGATCTCCCATGCTCATGGATAGGCAGGACCAACATAGTAAAAATGGCAATTTTACCAAAAGGAATCTACAGATTCAATGCAATCCCCATCAAAATACCAACACAATTAGTCACAGACCTGGAAAGAATAATACTCAACTTCATATGGAAAAACAAAAAACCCAGGATAGCCAAAAGAATCCTGTACAATAAAACAACCTCTGGAGGCATCACAATCCCTGACTTCAAGCTCTACTATAGAGCTACAGTAATAAAAACAGATTGGTATTGGCAAAAAAAACCGACATGTGGACCAATGGAATCGAATTGAAGACCCTGACATTAACCCACACACCTATGGACATATAATTTTTGACAAAGAAGCCAAAAGTGTACAATGGAAAAAAGAAAGCATCTTCAACAAATGGTGCTGGCATAACTGGATATCAACATGTAGAAAGCTGCAAATAGATCCATATCTGTCACCGTGCACAAAACTTAAGTCCAAGTGGATCAAGGACCTCAACATTAATCCAGCTACTCTGTACCTGGTAGAAGAGAAAGTAGGAATTAGTCTTGAATGCATTGGCCAGGAGATCACTTCCTAAATATAACACCAGTAGCACAGACGCTGAGACAAACAATCAATCAATGGGACCTCTTGAAATTGAGAAGCTTTTGTAGAGCAAAGGATATGGTCAACAAGGCAAAGCGACAGCCTACAGAATGGGAAAAGATCTTCACCAACTCCACATCTGACAGAGGACTGATATCCAGAATATATAAGGAACTCAACAAATTAGACATCAAAACGACCAACAGTCCAATTAAGAAATGGGCTATAGAACTAAACAGAGAATTCTCAACAGAGGAAACCCAAATGGCTGAAAGACATTTAAGGAATTGCTCAACATCCCTAGTCATTAGGGAAATGCAAATCAAAACAACTCTGAGATACCACTTTATTCCTGTCAGAATGGCTAAGATCAAAAACACTGAGGACACTTTATGCTGGAGAGGATGTGGAACTCCGGGAACTCTCTTCCACTGCTGGTGGGAATGCAAGCTTGTACAACCACTTTGCAAATCAATATGGCACTTTATTAGAAAATTGGGAATCAATCTCCCCCAAGATCCAAAGTCAGTTTCTTACGAGCTCTGGCCACAATGCTGTCTTCGACTAGTCAAGTCATTGAAGGAGGGAGCCTTTCTTTAAGGGGCCAGCCTCTGTTTACCACATGGCCCTAACTTCATCTGATCCTTCCTCACATACATTGTCTCCACAGATGCATACTGCCTCTGCTCTTAAGCACATGACAGGACAATATGGCAGCAATGAACTTGGAATTGGTTCCAGTTATGAAATTCTCAATTTAAAACAAATCTCAAAAGAGTTAAATGTGGAATTAAACAAATTGTGAAATGTCAACTTGTGATGTGCTATTGACTCTGGCTTAAAAGATTTTTTTGAACAGTGAAGAGCAAGAAACTCAAACAAAGCCGGGCGGTGGTGGCACACGCCTTTAATCCCAGCACTTGGGAGGCAGAGCCAGGCGGATCTCTGTGAGTTCGAGGCCAGCCTGGGCTACCAAGTGAGCTCCAGGAGAGGCACAAAGCTACACAGAGAAACCCTGTCTCGAAAAACCAAAAAAAAAAAAAAAAGAAAAAAAGAAACTCAAACAAATAGTAGTGTATGCTGGTCATCATCGTTAATTCCAGCACTTGAAAAGCAGAGGATGTATAATTTCACTGAGTTCCTGGCCATCCAGGGCTACACAATGAAACCAAGTTTCTAATAACAAAAATCTGACAAAACAAACAAATATTTAAACAAACATCCTAAAACCCTAAGAAGTGATTTGTACAATAGTATCTGGAATTGTGTATAGGGGGTATTTGAAAGTTTTCACTACATTGGCCATTTCTGTCACTGACTGAGAATTATAAAAATCTAGACCCTGAAAAAGGATCCAATATAATTACCTCTATATTAAGCCTCCCCAGATTCAAAATTTGAATTGATGAATCAGGAATCCTGAAGACATTTCTTATGTGTGTGTCACTGCTGTGTATGCATGGGAAAGCCAGATTTCAACAGCAGAAACCTTACTCTGTCATTCTGCCAACTCAGCTTTGTAGACAGAGTGCCTTAATGACATGTACTACCAAATTTGGAACGACATGTAACTTCTTTGATACCCAGTTTCTGCATATCATGTATTGGGATCACATGCCATATCACATGTCTCAAGCCATATTTTTAAGTGTGTGCTGAGGCTCCAACTCAGACCTCATGATTACATTGTAAGCACCTCCCTGACTGAGCCATCTCTAAGACCGGGGTATCTCCTATAAAGCCTTAAGTTCCCAAATATTAATTCCCCAGTCTCTCTGTCACCATGTAAATAAATTACATTTAAGTTTGTCCCTCAAACCAGCAAAAGGTTTATTTTGCTATATTCATGCTACTTTAGGGCACTGGATATCCTCCCTGGTAATGGTTTTGTTTCGGGCAGTACATTCTCATGAATAATGAAAACTACAACACCTTCTCAGTACTTCTTCTTGAAATGACTGCCTTCCTGAGTTAGCCATATCTCATGCCAGGAACTCCTCCTGACAGGAGGCTCTGACACTCATCAAAGAGGCTCTCCGTGAAACTCCCAGGGTTCCTGCCACTTGATTCCCACTTCTCTTTAAGGTAAATTTGTCCTTATAGTTTACTGTGGTGGTATTGTGTTCCCAGAATTATTGTTCACCCTAATAAACTTATCTGGGGTCAGAGACAGAACAGCCACAATATTAAACATAGAGGAGAGGCAGTAGTAGAACATGCCTTTAATCCCAGCACTTGGGAGGTAGAGCTAGGCAGAAATCCATGGGTTCAAGGATACAGCCAAGCATGGTGACTCACGCCTTTAATCTCAGAAAGGGAGTCTTCAATCCCAGGGAGTGGTGGTAGAAGGCAGAATGATATATAAGGTGTGAGGTTCTGTAACTAGAAGCATTTGGCCTGGTTAAGCATTCAGGCTTTTGAGCAGCAGTTCAGCTGAGATCCATTCTGGATAAGGACTCAGAGGCCTCCAGTCTGAGGAAGCAAACCAGCAGAGGATCTGGTGAGGTGAGGTAGCTGTGGCTTGTTCTGGTTCTCTGATCTTCCAGTTCACCCCAATACTTGGCTCTGGTTTGATTTTATTAATAAAGACTCGTTAAGATTCCTGCTACAGTTTCCAGTTTTGAGAAAAAAAAACTCCAAGACCAGTTGAGAAATCACCTGCTGCTTGCTCTGCTTTTCTGGCTGCAACCATGAGGAAAACATCTCCCAGGATCTTTGCAGCCCCTGCTTTGCAAAATTATTTGGGGGAAAGTTGAGCTGTGTACATGAGGAGTTAGAGATTTCTTCTCCAGACTGGCTTGGAATGAACTCTGCATTGTCTAATTCAAGGTCATTTGCTGGTGACTCTGGCTTAAAAGATTTTTTGAACAGTGAAGCCATGCTGGTGAGGATCCTCAGAAAAGTCAACTCTGACAGTTCCGAATCTGCCTTGTGACTTAAGGATCTGTTTCAACAATTTGGTGTTGTATAAAAGCTATGAATTAAAAAGAGATGAGACACGTGATTAAAGAAAAACACACTAAAAATTAGCCGTTACAGTTGGTTTCGTTGTTGCCTGACAGATGCATAAAGAAGAGAGAAAAAAGAATCAAGGAAATAAAACAAGGGAAATTAACCTTTCCAGATGGTTCAGTCACAGATGGAATCCTAACTCAGGCCCAGCTCTGTGTCTCACATACAATGCTTGAGGCTTCTCTGGAAGGAGATCGCATCGGAAGCAAGGATTGCACCTCATGATAATGAAAGGGGACAGTACCACACTGAGGGAGCATCAAGACTGACTTCCATCTCCAGGAACTCTGATCCTGTGCTCTCATAGAGTGTTCATTCCAAACCTGTCAGAAGTTCCTGATTTCCATAGTTTGGATCCCAAAGGCTGCAGAGCATAGGGGGAAACCTCTAGCAGTGGAATTAGACAGAAGGCATTTCCCAGGAGGTGTCTGCAGTCCTATATAGAAAAGACAGGCTGGACCAGGCTCAGTTGTGTAGGCACAGAGAGGTGACTGTTTCATTTTGGAAAACATAATGTTTGATAGACATGATTTCAAGACTCTACTCTGGAGGAGAAAATAAAACTGTGTGGTCAAAATGAATAGATTTTTTTATTCCTTCGTCTTTTTCTTTCCTTTTCTTTTTTCTTTTTCTTTTTTTTTTTTTTTGGTGTTTGCTTGTTTTTGCTTAAGGGTGTCGTGTAAGCCAGTCTGCATACAAACTCACTAAGTAATTGAGAATGACCTTGGACTCTAATTCTATGGCTTCTACCTCCCCAGTTCTGGAGTTTCAGAGCTGTTCCACTCCTTCAAGTAACCTCTTTTGTGCAATCTGTTTTGTTTATTTTGTCTTTTTGAAGCAGTATCTCCCTGTACAGTCCTGGCTGTTCTGGAACTTGCTAAGTAGAGCACATTGGATTCATACTCACAGAAATTCACCTGCCTCTGTACCCTGAGTGCTCAGATTAAAGGTGTGTGCCACTGTCCTAGTTATAAATTTTAATGCTGTGAAGAGACACCATGACTTCAGCAACTCTTACAGAGAAAACATTTAATTAGGGTGGCTCATTTACAGTTTCAGAGGTTCAGTCTATTATCATCATGACAGGGAGCATGGAAGCAAGCAGGCAGGTGTGGTACTGGAGCTGAGAGTGCAGGCATCTGGCAGGCAACAGGAAGTTGACTGACACACTGGGCAGTAAGTATCCTGAGCATAGGAAAATTCAAAACCTTCCCCCACAATGACACACTTTCTCAAACAATGCCACATGTACTCCAACCTTGCAATACCTCCTAGTAGTACCACTCCCTATGAGATTATGGGGTACAATTATATTAAAACTACCACATTTCACTCTCTGGTCCCCATTTCATAATAATAATATCAAAATGCAAAATGCACTTAGTCAGACTTTAAAAGTCCTCATAGTCTGTCACAGTTCTAGCAATGATTAAAAGTCCAAAGTTCAAAGTCTCTTCTGAGATTCATACAATCACTTAAATGTAATCCTCTATAAAATCAAAAGAAAAAACACATCACATACTTTCAAAATACAATGGCACAGAATATATATTACCATTCCAAACATAGGAAAGGGAGCATAGTGAAATAATACTGGACCAAAGCAAGACTAAAATCCAGCTGGGCAAACTCCAAACTGCACCTTCATGTCTCATGTTGATCTTCAGATGTCCAACTCAGTTCACCTTTGTTGACTACAACACACTTCCTACCTTTGGGCTGGTTCCACTCCCTTTCAGCAGCTCTTTCTGTGGGGATCCCACAACTCTGGCATCTCTAATATCTTGGGTAGTCCTAGGCAATTTGGAATTTCACTTCAAACCTTCACTAAATGGCCTTTCTAGGACTCTGTTAAATTCCTTCACACATACTTGGTCTCAGCAGCTTTCCTTTGGCTCAGAGGCTAATTCCATTTTCTATTTCTTCTATCATTAACTCTAAAGCCAGAACCCCATGGTTGAAGCTGCCAAGTTCTGCTCCTCACTAGGTTGGAACATTCCACCATGCACCCACTTTAAGCAACATCTTCATCAGGTTTCTGTCTTTCAATGAATGGGCTTAGCTGTCCTGAAACTTGCTCTGTAAACTAGATTGACCCCAAATACAATGATCTGCCCACCTCTGCCTTCCCAGTGCTGGGAATAAAGGTGGGCCACACCACATCTGACTCTAAGCTTTTCTTCAGTTCCGTTTCCCAAGTTGGAAACTTATCTGACGTGGGGTCTTGCCTAGAGGCCACCATTATCTTTATTCCATTTCTCTATGCATTTATCTCTTGAACACAGGATTAAGCTCAATTCCACTTCTTGCTGTTCTTTTTTTCTTGAAATTTACATTTGTATTTTACCCTGCTCAGTTTGTTCCTTTTCATTATAAATCTTCATTATAGATACCAGAGTCTACTAGGCTGTTTTGAGATTTCTTCTGCCAACAGAATTAATTCCAAACTCTTCAATTCAGTCTCAGAAAAATTCTTTGAATAAAGTGAAAAGGAAGCCACTTTCTCTACCAAAATATCACAAGAATGAACATTGGGTAACATAATAAAATACTTCTCCTATGAAACCTCTTGATATAGCCCTTACCATCCTCCATAGTCCATCAAATCACAGTCAGTAGCACTTTTTTCCCACACTCCTACAAGTATGGCCCATCAAGCAGCACTTAAAATGTTCAACTGCTTTTCTAATCCATAGTCCCCAGGTCCATATTACTCCAAATAAACACAAGGCCAGGCTTATCACAATACCCCAGTCACTGGTACTAACTTCTGTCTTAGAGATTTCATTGCTGTGAAGGGACAACATGACTATGGCATCTCTTATAAAGAAAACATTTCATTGGGATGGTTCACTTACAATTTCAGAGGTTCTGTCCATCATCATCATGGCAGAGAGCATGGTGGCATGCATACAGACATGGTACTGGAGCTCAGAGTGCTACATCTTGCAGGCAATAGGAAGTCAACTGACACACTGGGCAGTATCCTGAGCATAGGAAATCTCAAAGGCTGCACCCACGGTTACACACTTCCTTTAACAAGACCAAACCCATTCCAGCACAGCCATGCCTCCTAATACTGCCACTCCTTATAGTATTATGGCAGCCAATTACATTCACACTACCACAGCCACCATGACTGGTTTTCTAAAAGCACTCTCTTTGTTTGGTTGGATTATATGCTGTGAAATTAATTTGTTGAGGTTTTCATCACAAAGACTATGGTCTCAATTCAAAATACTTCTTGACCTCAGCACAAAAGACAGAACCCTAAATGTCATAATCCCAAAAAAGGCATGAAGTTCAGGGATTAAAAATTCTGATATCTAAAGTCCTCTAAAACCACAATGCTGAAATTTTTTGAGTATTAAAATCTCTATGAGAATAGCAGAATATCATTAGGAGTCATTTGTATTGATACATTTATTTCTTAAACAGATTTACCCTAGTTCTCTGGCCACTTAGTCTCTTCTTCTTCTTGCTTACTCAAGCACTATTGGCTATGATCTTATTTCTCATGAAGTGTGCATTATGTCATACCAGGTGTTGGTTGGCTACTCTCACAAGTTACTCTCAAAGTACTCTACACCCCAGTGGCCTAGAGTACTTTGCAGCCAGGAAAGATTACAGGTCAAAAAATTTGTGAATGTGTTGGTGTTTACATTTCTCTGTTGGGATTCTGCAGAGTACCTTCCTGCACCAAAGAGAATAGAATGTAGGGGTGAAGGCTCCATGTAGACACCAGTTCTCCTTCTCCATGTTCAATGATTTGTTTGAGTGTTGTCCTCAGCATTGGGACCCCACAGCCACTTTGAGGAAAACAACCTTTGTGTCAGCAACAGCCTAGGTTGTTTGGGGATTTCCATGGAACCCCATTGGCCAAAACTCAATTAAATACAAGCTAGTCATGTCTCAGGGAGCCCTGAGTGGTGACAAGAGATGGCCAGTTGAGCCTCTGAATCCCCCATTAGTAGAAGTTCTCAAAGGGTTTCCCACATCAAATCCAATATATTTCTACTGTACTAGTTTTCCATTCCACCTCAAAATGCCCAGAATTCCAACAGTCTCTCCCTCCACTCTCCCCTTGCACCCCATCTTCCTCACCACCTCATTACTCCACTCTTGTTCCTACGTACCCAGTCTGCATATAATGTCTATTTTATTTCTCCCTCCCAGGGAGATACATGTTTCACCCTGAGACTCCTCTTTTTTTTCCTAATATCTCTATGTATATGAATTGGAGCTTGGTTATTTTTTACTTATTGGATAATCTCTGCTTATAAGGGAATGCATATCATATTTATCATTTTGGTTCAGGGTTACTTCACTCATGATAATTTTTTCTAGTTCCATCCATGTAGCAGGAATCTTAAAAAGTCTATATTAATAAAACAAACCCAGAGACAAGTATTGGGGTGAACACTGGAAGATCAGAGAGACAGAATAAACCACAGCTAACCTCATCTGGCCAACTTCTCAGCTGATCTTGTTTCCTTAGACTGGAAGCCTCTGTGTCCTCATATCTGAATGGCTCTCTGGTCAACTGTGCTGCTCAAAACCTAAAAGCTTAACCAGCCAAATGCTTCTAGTTTCTGGTCCTCACACCTTATATACCGTTCCGCTTGCTGCCATCACTGCCTGGGATTAAAGGCTTGCTTTCTTGGGTTAAAGGCATGAACTGTTTTCTTGAACTGATGGATTTCTGTCTCTGGAATGCTAGGATTAAAGGTGTGTGCTACCACTGCCTATCCTAAGTATCTAGTGGCTTTTCTGTTCTTTGACCCCAGAGATGTTTATTAAGGTACACAATATTTAGAGAACACAATACCACCACATTTCCTCTCTTTTTGTCTAAAATTTTAAAAAGCTTATAACCAATACAAGAAAAACTATCCAATAAGTATATATAGTATATACAGTCAATAATTATATTAATGATGTCGAGTCCATTAAAATTTGTCAGATTCAGATAAAAACTCCATTATATATATATATTAACAATGTCCAGTAACATTTGATAAACTCAGACAAAATTTTTTCATTACTTATCTTATTTAAAACAAGTAGTTCCTTTTTAAAAGTATTTTTTCTTTTCATAATAGATTCAGTAATCTACCTTTTGTCATTTTTATATATTCCCCTTTTTCTTTTTAGTGTAGATTCAGGGATCTACCCATTTATCCTATTATTTCTTTATCTTTTTTTTAAACAAAAACTCTGAATCTAATCTCCTTGTTAAGCTTTTTTCCTAACCATAAAAAATTAACAACTTGTAACCAACCATCATAAACAATGACAATATTCATAACTCATAAAACAACCAAAAAAAACCCCTCCCATCCCACCTCTTGGGAATATGGGCGTTGTTTTCTTAAAATTACTTCCTCTTTCTAGGGGTGAAGACGTATTTAGGGGATCCTGAAAAGAAATGTTTTGGGTTAATTGTCCTGTATCATTTGTTCAGTCTCTGCATAACAGGAAAGTTTAGGGCTTGTCACAAGTTCTTGTTTAAGTAGTCTGTCAGGCTGGATCATCTCAGCTAGTCATCTCGAAATTGATCTGACCAGTTTGTAGTCCAAAGTTGATCTTTCCTTGGCGTTAATCAGCTTAATGACTTTACCATAGTCCATTTGGAATCATCTTTGTGGAGTCCTGTCTTCCTTTTGAAGATTTCAAAACCCTGTTAGGCATGGTCATGGTCATGGTTATGGTTCCCTGCAGATATTTTTTTCGTTTTTGGTTCCTCATCTGTGGTTTGGAGTAATCACAGTCTGATAAATGTCTGTCTCTCAAAACCAAGAATGTTCTTCCCTAGAAGAGAAAATCTTCACAGCAATTTCTCTCCACCATTTGTCTTAACAAACTTTTCCAAACTGACCTTTGTCAATGCTTTCTGGTAACACAATGGTCCTGGCAATTCTTCTATGAACAAGCAGCAGTAAACCATTTGTCCCAGGGAGCATCATCACCGCGGTCACCAACACAATGAGAAGAAGTCAGCAATTCAGAGCAGGAACCTCTGCCTCCAAAGGCCCACCACTGTTTGTGGTTCGATCTGGGCCAAAGCTTCTCACAAGCCTCCTAGGCCAGCCTCAAACTCAGGATCCTCCTACTGGCGGAGTGAAGCTTGGGCCTGAGCTGGGGCACAGAAGGCCACAGGCAAGCAGCTTTTTCATGAATACATACCATGAACTTGGGTGCCAGATGTAACAGGAATCTTAAAGAGTCTTTGTTAATAAAACAAACCCGGAGCCAAGTATTGGGGTGAACACTGGAAGATCAGAGAACCAGAACAAGCCACAGCCACCTCATCTGGCCAACTTCTCAGCTGATCTTGTTTCATCAGACTGGAAGCCTCTGTGTCCTCATACCCGAATGGTTCTCAGCTGAACTGTGCTGCTCAAACCTTAAAAGCTTAACCAGCCAAATGTTTCTAGTTTCTGGTACTCAAGCCTTATATACCTTTCTACTTTCTACCATCACTCCCTGGGATTAAAGGCTCCATTTCTGGGATTAAAGGCCTGAGTCAACATGCTTGCCTGTATCCTTGAACAAATGGACTTCTGTCTCTGGAATGCTAGGATTAAATGTGTTTGCTACCTCTGCCTATCCAAAGTATCTAGTGGCTTTTCTGTTCTCTAACCCCAGATATGTTTATTAGGGTACACATAATTGGGGAAACACAATACCACCACATATCCATTTTCTTGCAACGTTTTGTGTCATTTTTTAACAGCTGAGAAATTAACAATTCTGTAAATGCATTACATTTTCTGTACCCACTCTTATGTTGATGGAGAACAAGGTGCTTTTCAGTCTCTGGCTGTTATAAATAAAGCCACAATACATATAGTAGAACAAGTGTTCTTTATGTTGGATGGATAATCCTGTGAGTATATGCTCAAGAGTGGCATACCTGGATCTTCAGGTATACTGATTCCCAACTTTCCAGAAGGCTTCTCTTATAATCTTCCACATTCCTCAAATCCTTTCTAATCCTCTCCTATATCCTACTCATTGAAACTACTTTCTTTCTCCTTCTTATGAACAACAAAAGGAAAGACACAAGGGAATAGAAAAAAATCACTGGATTAATAGAGTGTACAATTTGTGTTGGCCAACTTTTCCTGATATAAAGCCTGCCCTTGAGTATGGTTAATATACACAGTGTCACTCCATTAAAGAAAACTGATTTTTTTTTTCTCCTAGCATGTTTCAATTGTAAATAGCTTCTTGGTTAGGGGTAGAAATTTAACAAATTTTCATAAAGTTTAGAATGAAACCTCAAGATGAAAGGAAGCAATGAATAAATGAATAAAGGAAAGAATGAATAAAGAAGGAAAAGAATTCCAACTTAATAAGGGATAATCTTTGGGATCTTGTAGAAGTGATTAGATTTTTATAGGAAGGGGTGGACAATCGGCACTTCTGTAATTAAACAATCTCCAATTCTTGTTAAATAATTCAAGTCTCAATTCTAATCACAGCAATATAGTCAAGTCCCCCACCCATGTCAATCTTCTTTGTAATTATCAGTGTTGCGACATGAACATAATTGTCATCTGCATGCTGTGTGGTGACAGAACAGCATGTGCCGAGAGGAAAGGCTGAGTAAGTCCTGTGTTGAGATGAGATTCTGGGCCCTGAGTTTATAGGTTTATTATTCCCAGGTCTCCTTTTCTACTACAGGAGTGATTTCCAGCTCCACTCTAGATCCATAACACCATCTACATAGGGGGCAGAAAAAACTTTTAAATGTCTTTCAACCAATTACATGTAAGTGCAAAGGTGTCCACATCACCAGAGCAAATTCAGTGAAGCAATTAGGAGTAATTAGGAAGAAAACATCACAGTGAGCTTCCAGTGCTACAAGGAATTCAGAAGACACAAAGGGCCAATACTAAGACTATGAAGTTGGTTGCATGACCTTGAGGAATGTGGGACAGGCTGAGAGCTTTTTCCAATGCCCAGACATCCTTGGAGATTTTTTAACTCTGAAGAGTAACAGAATTAATAATCTTTTTTTTAAAAAGATGCAGTAGATAACCTTTCTCTCTCATTCTTTAAATTACATTTTCTAAAAGACAGATTAATATACCTAGATAGAATAATGCTGTTGTCATACCTTTTTTTTACAAACTATATTTTATTCATTTCTATGTTTATAAAATAATTTATATGGATAGGTAAATGTATACACTCTCATTTAGAGTTTTTGCTCTGAAATTCCTCATAAGTGGAATACAGTGCACATATGTATATGTTGACCGGTACAAACTTCAAAACAGATTATGGTTATTGGAGCAAATTTTATTAATTCTTTGAATATCATATATACATACAATGCACTTTGATCATGTTCACCACCTTACTTTCACTCCTAAGTCCTCTAGATTTAGCCCTACATTCTCAACCTCCCCCAATTTTATGTCCTTTATGTTATATAACCCACCAAATTAAATTTCTGCCCTCCATATACTCATAGGTGTACAAGTCCATCCACTGGAGCTTGCTTGACCTACTAGGGGCCACACCCTTAAGGAAACCTAATCTTCCCATCTCAGAAGCCATGAACTGTCTATAGCTACTCAGTCATGGCTGGGCTCTCAGGAACCCCTTCCTATTTGAAAATGTTGACTAATCTGATCTTGTACAGATCTCATGCAGGTAACCAAATAATTGTGAGATCATGAGTGCCATGGTCCTGTCATAGACAGTAGGTACTGTTTTTCTCTGATTGACCCCATGATATCTGCCTCTTGCATGCAGTCTTTCCACTCCCTTTTCCATGATGTTACCTGAACTTTGCAGTGAGGAGGATCATACATATATCCCATTTGTGACAAATGATTACAGAGTCATTTAGTCTCTGCTCTTTGGTCAGTGTGATAGCCACCTTCACGGTACAAAGAAACTTCTCTGGCAAGTTCTACGGCTATAGATACATAAATTTAAAGGGCAGTTTGACACTGTGTCCACTTACAAAAATAATAGCAGTAATTTCATCCATGGGCCTGTGAGTTCTGACCAAAATTGCAGCATCCAGAATGTGTTTCTGATTGAAGAATAAGTCCTAAATCCAGCCCTTGATAGATGACCCCAATAACAGTTGTGCTACCTTTGTACCTAAGGATATATCTTACTATGCCAGTCAAGGATTAATATTCTCTTGGAGTTTTATGTCAATTATTAAAATATGGTAAACAATGCATTTAAAAGGTGGGTAACATTTGCCCATTCAAAATTGTTATAATTAAAGTCTTGTTTGGGGGAGTGAAGTTAACAATAAGGACTAGTGAGATTACTCTTCTTTGCCCATGTAAGTGTGAGAACGTTTCAGAGAGGTTCAATTTAAGGAAGAAAAACCCACTTTGAATCAGAGTGATACCATGCCATAGGCTGATGTAGAGGTTTAATAAAAAGCGACAAAGGGAAAAAATGAAGTGCGCACAGGCATTCCTATCACTGCTGCCTGACTGCAAACTCAGCAGTGACATACACCTTCAGCTCTCTCACCACAACTCCAGCTTCCCTCACTGCTGCTCCCTTACCATAATGGACTCTGCCTTCAGACTGCTGGGAACAAAGCTTTCCTTATTTGATTTGCCTTTGTCTGGCATTTTGTCACAGTAACAAGAAAGAGAAATAACACATCCATCAAATACTCTCCCTTGTGTCCTAGGTTCCTTTGTCTTTGCTGCTTTGTAGAGTATGGTGTGTGTGTGTGTGTGTGTGTGTGTGTGTGTGTGTGTGTGTGTGTGTGTGTGTTTGTGTGTGCTTTTGAAAGTAACATTTTTTTCCAATTCCATATTTTGAAAATGCTTTCTCTAAATTTCTAATGGTATTGCAATACTTCCAAAGAAGCAGAAGTGAGTTTTATTATTTTAGCTAATTGTCTTTTTAAAAAAATGTTACGATGTGAGATAATTTCAAGCTCATAGAAAAATTGCAAAAGCTAATAAAAAGTTTTCTCATCCAATTTTACTCATATTCTAATGCAAGATAAGACTGTTTTCTGGGATAGTGGACATTCTGGATGCAAATTTTCATTTGTTTTGGGGTTGGAAGATCAAATGATAATATATGTAAGATGCAGAGAAAGCTCACAGATAATGATTTGAAAAGAGATTAAGAATTAAATCAGGGAAGATTAAAAATGCTCAGGTTCATACAAACACAACTAAGGAAAATTGTCCTCTTTCTTGAAAAAGAGAAATGGAAGAAAAACTAAAGATGAGCTATCTGAATGAAAGAAACTTAAATGTGTAGAAACAGACTGTCTAGACAGACTCAAGGAGGGCACTCAAGGTTTGGTAGTGTCACTGTTACTTAGAAATAATATGTCAATGCCTGTTAACAATGGTGCTAAAACTCAGGATTGAAAGTCTCTGCCCCCTGTGCATGTGTTTGTTGTTGTTTTGTTTTTGATTTTTGGTTTTTTGGAGACAGGGTTTCTCTATGTAGCTTTGAGCCTTTCCTGAATCTCTCTCTGGGACCAGGCTGGCCTTGAACTCACAAAGATCTGCCTGCCTCTGCTTCCCACACCATGGAGAAGATGAAGCTTTTATCCCCCAGTGGGAAGGACTTGGGTGATTGGGGTGTACATTCTCTAGGAACCAGAAGACCCAAGGTACACCCATCTTTCCTTTGCAGAAAAAGAGAAATTTTCTCCAAGGAAAATTATTATAAATAAAGTATATTATTAATTTTACTCCTCAGGGAAAAGCCAGAGGCTAGAGGAATATTTTCATGAAGAAAAGAGTTAGTGTAACAAATAGAATTATACACAAATAAAACATTTTGATGAACCTTGTAGAAAGTGGATGTTATAGAACATGGCATGGAGCAGCTAGAGTCATGGAGATAAAATGAACCAAATGTGACACGGGGTAGTGGAGACAGGCTTTATTTTTTTTTATTTTAAAGCATGTCTTAATTGTACATAGCAATGGATTGCATCATGATATTTTCACACATGTGCATTAGTTGTTTGTGTCCTATTCATTCTTCACTGTCTCATCTGTGTCCCTGTTTCCTGCTCTCTAGTACTTTTCCTCTTCTCAGTAGTTCATTTTTCCCTCTGACTCTTTTATGTTCCTTAATTTCACATGAAAGAAAATGTAACATTTGCATTTCAGAGGCTAATTATCTTAAGCTGATTTCTGATCCCTCCATTTTTCTACAACACTTTCAGACTAGTGATGATGATACTTGAAGGATTATAGTCTCTACATATGAGAAGCAAAAAAAAAAACAGTATGAAGCTGGAGAGCTGGTTCAGTGGTTAAAAAGCATTTAGTGAACTTCTAGAGGAACAGAGTTTAGTTTCCACCAATCACATTAAGTGACTCCTACTACCTGTAATTCAAGTTCCAGAGAATCCAGAATGCTCTCCTTACCTCTGTGGACAGCAGGATTCACATGGTAACATACGTAGCACAAACAGCTACACAAAATTAAAACAAAATGTAATGAAACTTCTCAGGGCTGGGGAAATGGCTTGGTGCTTAAGAGGACTGATTGCTCTTCCAGAGGACACAGGCTCTTTGTCCAGCACTCAATGGTGGCTCAAATCACCTGTTACTCAAGTCCTTAAAGGTTGAACATCGTCTTCTGACCTCTGCAGGTTTGCGTGTTGTACATAGACACACATGTAGGAAAAAAGTATGCATGCATGCGAAATAAAAACACCTCATTCACACCCATAAGAGCCTAAAATCTTTCACTGATACTTCAAATAAGATCAGGACTCACATACATATTTTTTCATGTTGACCTATACTTTGCCAATTGTTATCTACTAATTTGTATAATATGATGATTTCACATATATGAACAATTCTCATTATTGGATAAGAAACTCTGTAAGAAAAAGCTATAATAAAATGACTATTGATCAGATCATCAGACAGAGGAAACAGGTACAGGATGCAGAATATCTTCAAAATTCAGTCTTAGCATTATACAAAAGATTAAAAACACTATGCCAATACATATGAAAGGACAAACAGGGCTCATGTCAGACTTGGAGAGAGCTATCTCTTACCACAGCAGGGTGAAAACAGGCTAGAAATAGACTTGACTTTGCTGATGAGAACAAAGGGGCAAACTATGGGAAAGCAAATTTCTAGATATAGGAATACACTTACTCCCCATAGCATTGGACCGTTGGAGGAAGTCCTAAAGACAAGCCGGATGGATGACACCGAGTAAGAGATGGTAAATGTGCACACCAGGATGAGGATAGTTTGGGTGGCTCTGTCCTCAGGTGAGACTTTCAGAAAGTGGTGAGCACTGTGGATATGCTTGACTTGTCTCTGATGTCTGTAGAGGAGACTCACCATGGAGACACTCGAGCAGGCCATGAGACCCAGACACAGGCCATCAGAGAAGCACAGTAAGAACATGTACAGTGCAACTGCCACATTGCCAGACACAAACCATGAGCAGTATCCATTACTCCCCAAGTTAGTCATATTTTTCTTGTAAATGGGGCCTAATACTCATGCTGGAGTCAAGATGTTTAACAGCATGTGCACAAGCCAGATGGGAGAGCAGGAGGGACCAATGTACTTGGTGGTTCTGTGTTTAAACTTGTGCCACCTGGAGTTGTTGGGGCTGATTGTGATTGCTTGGAAGCTACTCAATAGGCACATGACATACAGGGACATCCCTCTCATTGTTTGGTAAATATACAATATGAATTTACATCTAATGTCATCCAGGAAATCCTTGAATCCAAAGTGTGCCATTGTCTGTGGAATGCCTTTTGTGATGAGAGACAAGCAGTTGGCAAAAGTCAAGTGCTCTAGGATCAGGTCTTTGGGCATTAAATGCTTTCCAGTGAATATCAAAACGACATAGTAAAATAGTATTGAGGAATTGCCAAGCATGCCAACTGTAATCTGAGAGAAGAGGAAAATTCACATTGCCAAGTTTGCAGGAGTTTTTTCATTCCTATGAAAGACGTAAATAAATGTATCCCAGTCAACAGACTCTAGAAATACATTATGACTGTACATTATTTCATGAAGTTAGCTTAAATACAACATTCACCACTTTATTGGATTTACATAGCTATCTCACCGAAGAAGAATGTTAAAAATGTTTTCTTTATAAAAGGAGATTTTCTCTGTTATTGTAAGGGGAAATATTAGATATGTTTACTAAAAAAATGTATGTTTTCTCTGGACATGATGGTAGCACCTTGAATATTAGGACTCAAGAGACAGAGGCAGACAGATCTATAAATTTGCAGCTATTCTGATCTATAGAGGCAGTTCCAAGACAGTGAACTCAACATACAGAGAAACCCATTCTTAAAAATATAAAGTAAATAAATTAATTAAAATATTAATGTATTCATCCCTTTTGACTAAACACAATGATTTTGGGTTAATTTTAAAAGAACAAAATTTTAAAACACACCATTATTCTTGAAACTCAGATGAAACAGATTTGAAATTTCACCAAGAGAAACAACAGAAAATATTTCAAAATCATATTTACAATGATTGATTAAATATTCATAATATTTAAAGAATATTTTATTTTAAGATTTATCTTGTTTTTAATTATGTGTGTGTGGGGGAATCCCAAATGAGTGTGAGTGACAACAGAGGCCAGAAACTTGCCATCTTCTACAGCTGGATTTGTAGATGGTTGTGATCCACTGGGAGGAGCTAGGAACTGAACACAGATCCAAAATAACAACAGTATGTACTCTTAACCAATGCTTACTCACTCTAGCATATAATGAATATTTGAAACTAAACTTGAAAAAACCTAAAATATAAAACAAACAAGAGATGGGTTCCAGACTTTGTTAAAATTCCTAAAAATCATTTCAAAAATGTCCAACATGTGTATAAAATGAGACTCAACATCACCAGTAATTAAGGGAAAACAATGACCGGATGCACATCTAAATTGCAATGAGAGATCATCACATACTGTACAATCAGATACAATTAAAACAAGTAAACATAAATAAAAGTAGGAGATAAAGCTGCTAAGCATATGGAGGAAAAAAGCCTTAGTGCAGAATGCATAGGTAAGTAAACAATTCGTATTGTTATTCTTCAACAAAATTTAAAAGTGATAACCAAGATCCATTTGGAGTGTGTAGCAGGAATCTTAAAAGTTCTTATTAATAAAATCAAACCCGAGGCCAGTTATCGGGGTCAATGCTGGTAGATCAGAGAGACAGAACAAGCCACAGTTATCTCACCTTGCCAATTCCTCAGCTGGTCCTGTTTCCTCAGACTGGAAGCTGCTGTGTCCTCATCCCAATAGCTCTCAGCTGAACTGCTGCTTAAAAGCCTGAATGCTTAATCAGCCACATGCTTAACCAGCCAAATGCTTAACCAGCCAAATGCCTCTAGTTTCTGGTCCTCACGCCTTATATACATTTATGCTTTCTACCATCACTCCCTAGGATTAAAGCCTTGCTTCCTGGGATTAAAGGCGTGAGTCACCATGCCTGGCTGTTTCCAATGTGGCCTTGAACTCACAGAGATCCAGAGGGATTTCTATCTCTGGAATGCTAGGATTAAAGGTGTGAGTGCCACCATTTCCTAGCCTTTGTATCTAGTGGCTGTCTGTTCTCTGACCCCAGATAAATTTATTAGAGTACACAATATTTTGGGAAACACAATATCATCACAGGAGTGTTACTGCATCTCCCTCGTGTTGTGTCATCAACATTTGTTATTCTTAATGGCAAATGCTGTTCAAGGATCTGGGGACATGAGCGGATACAAAGCCACACAGGTTGAGCAAGAGTGACAAATGAGAGATCTGGTATTCCCTACCATTGTCCTGCTAAGTCTCAGCTGTTCTCATGAAGAATCTCAGAAAGACACAGTCACTTCTTTCTTGAATGTTTGTGACTCAGTTAGTTGTCAGACATGCTGACCCAGCATGAATATGTGTAAATTGATATCCACCTGTAAAAGAATAGGCCTAGGTCTATATCCCCTCACCCTGCAGAAAAAAAATAGTGATAAATTACTCAAAAGCTGAAATGCTCTAAAACTCTCAGTGGAAATGTTAGTAATGTAAGATATAGTTAGAAGCAACAAGGCTCAAGAGTGCGGGAAATGCACCAAGAATTAATACATGGAATTGCAGGACTTTAAATGCTCTGAACATTAAAGGAAACTACCAGCTATGTGGAGATATAACCTACAGAATGGAAGAAATTCATTGATGAGCCACTCACATCTGAATCAATACTTTGGGTTTGTGGCTGAATCAACCACCGTGCGGATTGTGTCTATCCATGTTTGTGTGTGTGTTTTATCTGCCCTTGTCTATGTCTACCACATTCCTTCCCTCTCTATGGGGCATCAACAGATTACCCCCCTAAGTTTGACTTTAGATAACTGAAAGGATGTCCTCACCCAGGCTCACAACCCCTGTCTGGAAGACAAGAAAAAAATGGATAACATTGATTGATGTCATTTCACAGGTGCCTGGGTGAAGCCTTTCCTCACTGCTTTGCCTGCCCCAGTAACGCTGGGGCTCCAACCCCCACCTCTTCCTCCTCAAACTCCTCTTACTGGCCTTGTCCCTTCAGCCCCAACTGCCCTCTGACTGTTTCCTGCTTCCTCCCTTTACCCTAAGGAAACTTTAGATAACTGGAAGGATGTCCTCACCTGGGCTCACAATGCCTTTCTGGATGTCATTTTGCAGGTGCCTGGGTGAAGCCATTCCTCACTGCTTTGCCTGCCCCAGTAACGCTGGGGCTCCAACCCCCACCTCTTCCTTCTCAAAGTCCTCTTATTCCCTTGTCCCTTCAACCCCAACTGCCCTCAGACTGTTTCCCACTTCCTCCCTTTATCCTAAGGAAATCCCGTGTAAAAAAAAAAAACAAAAAAAAAACGGGTCCTTCCAGAGGACCTGTGAGACTAATGATAAAACCACAAGCCCCACCCCCCTCATGCAGATCCACCTGCCGGTGCAGGAAAAAAAAAACCCTCCAAAATGCCTCTGGAGGCAAACTCTCCCAGCCAAGACCACTCTCCCTGATGGGGTCCCCACTTTCCCTAAGCAGCCACCATGGCTCCTGCTGTGATAGGAGCCATGTGATAGGAGCTGGGGAGGGAAGAGAGCACAGGCAGCAGGTAACAGAAAGCTCTACAATGAGTCCTGCAGGCAGCGGCTGCTTCAGGGACTCAGGGCACCACTGAGAGGGCTAGGCAACCTGTGAGCATCACAGGGCCTGGATGCAACAGGATCGGGGCCCCAGCTGGCTCAGAAAGCTATGGAATAGAGGCTTGGCTGCATGGGAACTAGGCATTGCCTTGTGCTAGGGACCGCTGTGAGCAAGGCCAGCTGGCAGGTGATGGCTGGGCTCCCATATGGACAAGGGGCACAGCTGGACAGGAGCCAGCTGGAGACTTGAGGAGCTCAGAATGGGGGGACTGGTGGAGAACTAACTGCCCTTCCAGGGTCACAGCTGACAGGTCTGTGGGCCCAGCCAGGGCATGGAGTCACTTTTAGTCTGCCTCTCTCATGTACTTAAAAACCTGAGATTAACAGCAGTCTTTTGCCCCCATGGTACACGCCTTCCCGTGCTGTTGGGTGAGACTACAAAGACCTGCCCTGGGGCTAAAACCTGATCAGGATCTGGCTCCAAGAATAAAATGTCACTCCCTATATAAGGCTATAATGTAAAAGGTCAGTGAACTGTTTCTTATGATTTCTTATACCTGCAAATACTAAATGTGAGAGTTAATTCTGGTTGGTTAAAAATGGCTAATGATTAAACAGGTATGTGACTTGGAAATGTAAGCAAGCTTTAACTGTTTGTATGTATATATGTAACTTGGGTCCAACTGTATGTATGTGTGTAAGTAATTATTGCTTTAACAAAATATATATGTAACACCTCAGTACTTATGTCTTTTCCAGATGTTCAACAATAAGTTGCTAAAAAATTTAAATAGATAACAACATAGGTTTAATAAATAAAATATTTGATAAATATTAAAGCTGCACATCAATGCTTTTATACACAGGAATATACCTTGCTCTGGCAGCTAAACTTTGGAATTTAAGATTTACCCATGTAAAATGATAATAATTTTAAAGACATAAAAGGATCATTGAAAACAGCTGAGATTTGCAAATATATGGCAGGACTAAAGGTCCAAAAAGAGTCTTGTTGCAATGGTGGACCTTAGCAGTTTTAAAAATTGCCAGTGTCAGGTGATGATCACCGAGAGCACCAGACATAATAAAATAAAACAAACAGGCTATGTATGTGATGCCAAAGGTGGGGTCAGAGGACATCATCCAATCATCTAAGTAAAAGAAACAAAAAGATTACAAATAAGTCCCAAATATTGAACTTTGAGATTGTTTGTACTCATTTTGTTTTGGTTTCTTTACTGAACCTGTATTTGATGCTAAAAGAGATTCAACTTAAAAGCATTGTTTTTAATAGTCACTCATGAGTAATCAAGTTTCTTTTTAAATGTAGTCAGGGTAAATAAGTACTGATATAATATTACAGAGATAAGTTTACTAATTTACTCAGCCCCTTGCATAAGTTTTCAGGGTTGAGCTTGAAAAAAGTAATTAGAAACAAAGTTTGTCTATTCAGACATCTGAATGCCCCTCAAACTTCAGAGATCTACAGAATATGGCACTTTTACTCTACATCAGTCCCTGTCACACCTGTGGGGGCACATTCTTGAATGTTAAGCAGTAATCGCTCATAGGATGGGAGATGGCTGAGAGGGCAATGCATTTACATTGCAAGCCTGAGACTTGGGATTGAAACTTTAACAGGGTACCAAAAGTCAGAGAGAATGGCAGGGCACAGACATGAACCTTCAGAGATAAAAGCTGCAGATCAGAGAATGTTTGGAATCTGTACTACCAGACAAACTTATGTACAAAGCTCCTAACAAGAAAAACACTGTCTCAAACAAGGCAAAAATAAAGAACTGACAATGCAGACCTCTATTGTCCACTCATGCTATGGAACTGAGGCAAAAAAAAGCAGACAAAACTAACACCATTCCAAGCACAGACCACACAAAATACACATGAGAGGCAATTGTATTACAATTCCATTTATTTATTTAATGTATATCAGGCAGAAATTATAAGCTATTTAATTAAGGCCTTAGAAAAATATTACTGAACATAGAGGAGACTCATCTTCTTTATTGACACAGACAGATGGAAAAATTCAAAAGTTACAAGTCATGTCTTCAATGGTTACTTGCTGTTTAGAAGCTGCATGCTTCTTCATCTACACATGAAACAGGAAGCTGGAGCCCTACTGTCTTCTGGTGAGGAAGTACAGTTCAGTCTGATTTGTGGCAATTCCTCCGGTGACGATGGTATGTGGATGACTGGCGGAAGCTACGGTTACACAGGGAGCAGGTGTAGGGCTTCTCTCCTGTGTGAATCCTCTCATGAGCTTTCAGATTTGTTTGATTGCTGAAAGACTTTCGACATGTACTACATTTGAAAGGTTTATTTCTCTGGTGTATGACCTTATGTACTCTCAGGTCTGAGTGAGTATAGAAGCCCTTATGGCACGTGTTACAGAAAAAAGACTTCTGCTTCTTGTGTATTCTCTGGTGGGCTGAAAGTCTACAGGGATATTTAAAGGTTCTGGGACATTCCTCACATTTGTATGTCTTTGGGACTCTGAGGCTTCTCTTTTGGCGACCCCCACGTGTGGAGCTTGCATCATGATTCTGGCAGTCTTCTGTCTGCTCTGGCATGGAGATAATCTCTGGGTTTACCTCCATAGGGACATCTTCAGAGGAAGTTCCTCCCTCAAAATCTTCCTGGTACCTAGAGGTGACTTGACTTGATCTGCTGTAATCCAGAGGATTTCCATCAGAAACACTTCTGTCTCTAGGATCATAAATCTGACCATGTTGGGTAAGGGAAAGGGAGTCCATCTCATGTCCAGGACTACTATCCCCACCATTTACATCACTAGTGCTCGAGGAATTGTTTTGGCCATATTCACAGTCTTCTTGTCCTATGTAAATAAGACAGTCTATGAAACTGTGCCCAAGAAAACATCCCGACACCACACCCTTCCTCCGTGCAGCTTCCTGACACTTACCTGTTGTCAATAACATGTCTTGGGAGATTGGCAAGGGTGTCCTTGCACTATCTTGTATTGAACTTCTTGCTGATTGCTGCTCTTTCAGAAGGTTCATGGATTCTTTGTAGGACATGTTCTCAGAAAAGAGGGCTTCCTGCCCCTGCATGGAGACGTGAACCTGTAAACAAAGCCAGAGGACCATTGCCAATGAATCTGTGCATTTGAGGATGAGGGAAAACCTGTCCTCTAACTGATTGCATGGGATCACTGAACTGTGACTTAGGTCATTTGTCTATCTCTCATCTCTAATGGTGTTACTCTGTCATTCACAAGTTATATTCTCTAAAGTCCTTATTCACAATGTATTTGCAAGTGTTGAGTCACTGTTCCAATAGAAAAGTAAGGATGGGTTTATGCAATGTCTAGCCACAACATTTACTTCACCTGCTCAATGCATTGAACAAGGAAAGGAATTCTTGTTCCAATCCAGAAAATAGAGAATTACTCCATCAAAAAAAGGCTTCTCATTGTTTTCCAGGACTGTCCCCATTCCACCCAGTCTAGGGCAACCATAATGAAATCGCTGGTTTACTAAGAAGACCCAAAGGCTAGGGAGGACATATCAGGTGGGAGGGAGTCTGAAGATCGAGAAGACCCAAAGGAGCCTGGAAAAATTCTGACATAGACTTGCCTGTGGGTATTGCACCTCTGGGGCCTCTTCTGTTATTTGATGGGAGTTATCTGTTCTAATAATTTTTTTTCTGTTTAACAAAGAGTTGTATGGCTAGAGTTTCTCTGTATCTTCTTAATTCGTACCTCCTTATTTTTCCTCCTTCTCTTGCACCCAGGATCTATAGTTATTACTCAGGGCCCAGAACCCTTACCATTTCTCTATTCTTTGTCTGACAGATGGCTGCTATGCTAGAATCTCCTAATTCGGCCTTTGATTAGTAATAGTTAGTTCTTTCTGAAAATCTTTGGATGTCTAACATAACTTTGTAATTGATGTCCTTTTGGTGTCCTGGTGTCACATTGGCAATTGTAACTTTCTGCTTTCATGCCCATGACTCTGACATTTTCATTCCATATAGCTGAAGATTTCCCATCCCCCACTTCCAGCCAATAGTCTGTCAGTGGTCCCTATCTCTTAAAATGTCACTTCACTTTGCTGTGTGAGTGGGTTGTACTTCCAATATTTATATTTTTGGCTGCTAAATTTATCTGCGAACTCTAGATAAAAACCCTTGGTTGATGATGTCCCTAGTATCATAGCTATATTTGAAGGGGTATTGTTTTCTATTATTATGTCCTTAATACAACTCACATCTGACTGAAACACTTCTAACACATATATTGTCTCTACCTAAACATGTTGTCTCTGCAGTTAAGAACATGACAGCATTTTATTTGGAATTCAGTTTCAATCATGAAATGATCAGTTTAAAACAAAATCAAAGGAGTGAAATGTGGGGTAAAACAAACTGAAATAACAACAAGTGCATAGAGTAAAAATGTCAAATAAACATTAGGGTGTGGGGGTGGACAGCTTTAATCCAGTACCTGAAATGAGGGAAAGTATAATTCCTCTGAATCCTACTTAAGCCAGTTGAACAAAAGCAAGTCCCAAATTGAAAAAAAAAAAACCCTAACCAAGCAACCAAACAAACCAACTAATATCCAAATTTAAAAGTCTAATGTAATAAGAAGTTATTTCAACCATGACATTTAGAAATGTATGTATGGAGTGTTTGAAAAATGTCACCACCTTGACCATTTCTGAGAGTAACTGAGAATTATGCAAACCTAGACATTTAAAGAAGTTTCAATGTAATTACATCTAAATTAAGAATTTCAGTTCTAAAACTTTGAATTGCAGCACTATTATTCATCAGGGCTTTTCTTAGGGGTATGGCACTGTTCAATGTGCATTCAATAGCCATATTTCAGCATCAGAATCCATATTCTTCATTCCTGCACATTCAGTTTTATACATAGGAATTTAATGACATGTAGTAGACAATTTAGAAAACCATTAAGCCAATTAGATTCCCAGTATCCAAAGCCCAGTTCCTGGAATAACAGACTAGGTCTGAGAGCCAGCCCTTTAAGTGTGTACTGCAAGTCCAACTAAATACTCAAAATTACAATAAATCACCTACATAAATGAGCAGTCTTCCAATCCCAGGGTCTCTATTCTAAACCCTTACAAGCTTTGCTCAAATATCATCTCCCAGTCTCCCTATCACCATGTAAATATTTTAAATATAAATGTATCCATTAAAAGAGCCATGGCCTTCTTGTATTTTAAGCCCATTAAATTTATATCACATTTATAGTAGTAGATAATCTCCCATTGTAAATATTTTGTTGGAGTGGGACAGGCTCACATATAAAATAACTCCATCTTCTTACTTTTCCCCAAATATAAATGACTGTCTTGATTGCTAACTTAACCATCTCTCAACCAAGGTACTCACCATGCTAGGAGGCTTCAAGCACTCATCAGTCATATCCTCCATGAATCTCCACATGTTTCTGCCACTTGATTCCCACTTCTCTTTCAAGACAGACTGGTCCTTGTGGTGCCCAATTTTGAGAAACTGAGCCAAGACCACCTGATAAATCATCTCCTCCTTGCTATGCTTTTCTGGCTTCAACCAGGAGGTAAACGTCTCCAAGATTGCTTGCAGCTCCTGCTTTGCACGGGAACCATTGTCATTTGTGGGAAAGTTGATCTGAGCAATGGAAGGGTTACAGATATCTTCTTCCCACTGTAGAGAAGTATCCTGGGTTGGAATAAACTTCCTATTGTCTAATACCAGGCTACATTCTGGAGACTGGGGTTTCAAGGAGTTGCTGTGCTGTGAAGCCATTCTGTTGAGAATCCTCAAAAAATTCAACTTGTTCAGTCAAGTATCTGTCTTGTGACTTGAAGATCTGTTTAAGAAATTTGTGAATATGTTAAAGCTATAAATTAAAACAGACATAATTAAATAATAACAACTAAGAGTCTTATCACAGATGGTCTCTATCTTATTGAGCATTTACTATTGCTGTGAAAGACACCATAACCACAGCAACTCTAAAAAAGGAAACATTTCATTTTGGTGTCTCACTTACAGTTCAGAGGTTCAGTCCCTCATTTTGAGGAGCATGCCCTCAGAAAGTCAGATTTGGTGCTGGAGCTGAGACTGATACATGGTACATCAACAGATACAATCTTACACATTGATTGATGCTTGAGGAAAAGACCTCAAATCCCACTCCAATAGTGACTCAATTACTCCAGTTGGTGTGGGCCACATTAAAGGTGTGCCCTCCACATCAAGGTCTGGATTCCAGGCAGGTTTCATTCAGTCTTCTTCAACAAGGCCACACCTCCTCATAGTGCCACTCCCTAGGAGTTATGGGGCCCAGATACATTCCAATAACCACAGTTCCATTATATCTTGACAGTAAATACTTAAACAGAGTCCTACACAATTTATTCTAGAGACCAGAAAGAGAGATGTGAGTGTAACAGTACATGACTTATCAGAGAGAAACATCCTGGGTTGAGGATGGGAAGACCTGAAAGAAGAGAACAGCAAGGCATTCAGTAGCACAAGGCTGTCTGTTCCCTCCTTATCAAAGGGGGAGTTGTAGTTGCTGAACCTGAAGTATTAAGTTTCACCCTTGTCTCCCATTCTAAAGAGCCACAAAGCTAAACTTTCATAAGAAAAACTTTGAAACTGAATGACCAACAGCCTTCAACTCACAGGACAGCCAAGGCAAGTCTATAAAAAAAAGCATATTGCTATCCTTCAGAATTTTAATGGTTAAACCCTTGATCAGAAAGGTCCAAAGGACCACACTCCATCTGTGAGATCTCCCAAGATTGTGAAACAGCATCTCTCAAACCCCACAAATATTCACAAAACACACATACTAGGCAACAAAGAAGTCAAATGTTCCTATTCTACAGTTACTTACATCTACAGTGAACTTCTCCAGTGATTCCAGCAAGCACTAGGATCTAATGTGTCTCCAGGTCACTGCTCTTCTTCATCTGAGGTTCTCTTCAAGTTGTCTCCCTTTTATAGTGCCTGGCTTCAGTGATTCAATCTGAGAAGCCAATCATTTGATGAGATTGGACCACACCTCTTGTGTGTGGGTGTGGCAGTCAACACTTTAATCCTATTAATCACTGAGTACAGCAGGAGGGTCTCCAGTCCTAGAACAGCCTAGTAGCCTAGGAAGACCAAGTTCAGCCTAGCCAATGTGCAAAGCCTCACTAGAACAGAAAAAAAAAACAAGCTAAATAAACAGGGGAAAGACACTTGTCCTTTTAATTGAATTACAGTTGGAAACCTCCCTCAACCCCCAGCCCGTCATCTCTATGCAATCCTAGATTATACCATGGAAGGAGAACACATCCAAAGCATATAGTCAGTCACTGCAGTGAAAGGGGACAGTACCAATCTGAAAGGGAATATAAAGATTGTCATTAATCTACTATGACTTCGGACATATAGCTCATTCCAAACTGGTGAAAAATTTCTGAGATCCATAGGGATTGGAATTCAAATGCTGCAGTGAACAAGGTAAAGCTCTTGGCAGTGGAATGAAACAATAGAGAAGAGCTCAGGAGGTGCCTGAAGCACAACACAGAAACTGCAGTCTTTCCTGGGCTCATCTCTAGGGTCAAAGTGAAGGTGTTTGACTTGTTTTACATGAGGTACGATAGATATGTGAGGAGGATTGTAGTATAGGGTGGAATTCAAATGTATATACAAAATGAGGATTTTCCTGTGGTGATATTTTAATTGTGCTGAAAAGTGATTTTATTTGTATGTTAATAGATAAAGTTTGCATGGAGATCAGAGGTCATAGGGAGCCTGGAACAGAAATCAGGCAGTAGTAGTCCAAGGCTTTAATCTGATGACATGGCAGACAGAGTCTCTGTGTGGTCAAGGACACAGTCAAGCCTGGTGACACAAGCCTTTAATCCCAGTACCAACCTTAGAGACCTAGATGTATGTATAGACAGGCAGTGACTAAGAAGATATGTGGCTGGTCTTAGAGTCAATGAGAAAGCAGAACAGGAAAGTTCTGGTTAATAAAAATCCCAGGTTAGGCAGGATGAAGCTCTCTGGTGTAGGAAACTACAACTTGATGGTAAGCTAAAGAGTGGTCAGTGGCTCTTTACTAATTCTCTATTCTCTTTGGCTATTACCCCTCAATTTGCTTGTGTTTCTTATTTATTAAGACTGTTTAGAATTTTGTCTACATTTTCCTGTCTTTTTTTCTTTGCTTTTTAATTTTTTTGGTGTTTGCTTGTTTTTGCAAATGGCTGCCTTGTTAGCCAGGTCTACTCACAAATTTATTAGGTTGTAGACAATAATCTTGCAGTATAATTCTATGGCTTCAAAGTACTCAGTTCTGGGGGCCCAGAGCTGTCTCACTACTTCAAGAATCCATTTTCATTTTCTGTCTATTCTTTACTGTCTTGAAGTTGCTGCTCCTCTATTTTATAAAACATTATCTCCGGATGTATCCCTGGCTGTACTGTAACTATTATGTAGTCCGGTTTAATTTCAATCTCACAGATGCTGGCTCTGGGATTAAAGTGCAGGGATTAAATGCTTGTGTTACTATGAATGAATTTCTCCAAGCATGATGATTGTTAGTTTGAATTGTTTCCCCTGATAGCCACATGTTGAGGTCTTATGCCCAAAGACTGTGGTCTTTTATCAAAATGTGTTTAATCCCAACAAATTGACAGAACCCCAAATGCAATCATCCCAAAGAAGCCTCAAAACTCAGTGACTAATATTTCTGAAGTCTGAAGTCCTTTAAAACGATAATACTAAAATTTTGAATGTTTAATCCTCAAACCTCAATTCTTCTGGAAGAATAAAAAATTCCACATAATAGGGAAAAATATTCAAAGTATGCAAATGGATTAGCCAAAAGGTGTGAAAATGATTGAATCTTCAGTTTGTTGAAGATATCTATGTTTTAAGCGATTAAAGCAATGTTGGCCTGAAGAAACATTCCTATGAAAACATTTCTTTCCAGCGAATCATAAGCATACCCCTTAGTTTCACTATGCATTTCCTTCATGAGAATTGCAGGGGACACAATTCCACCTTACAATTCTAATGCTTGGAGAAGGTCAGGTGCCTTTAATCCCTGTACTCACCTTTAATCCTAGCACTAAATAGACACAAGCAGGTACATATCTGAGTTGAGGCCATCTCAGACTACAGAGTGGATTCCAGCTGGGGTTTCAGAGATAGAAAGTCTCTCAAAACAGAATTAAAGAGAAAAACAAACACAAAGGATGCCGGAAGGAGGTAGGCAATCTTCAACCACAGATCCAAGGAGTAGAAGCCATAGAATTGTACTGCAAGGCCATCCACAAGGACTTTGTGAATTTGTAAGAAGAATGGACTCAAAGTAAACATATTGCAACAACAAAATCAAAGATAGAAATGTAAACAAAGGAAAGAAAAAAGTAATCATAGGAAAAATGAAGAGAGACCAAAAATCACCTTGCCCTTTTTGGTCACCCAATTTTAATTCCTGTGCAGATCACAGTCTTCATTTCATGTCTATCAAACCTCATGTTTTCCAAAGAGAAAATACATGCCACTCTCTCCGCCAACAGAAATGAACCTGCTTTAGCCTCTGGTTTTTTATGTTGTGTCTCAGACTCTCTTAGTTGCCTCCTGCCTTCTGTCTCATTCCAGTGCCAATTGTCCCCTAGATTGAAGACAATTGATTTGACCTCTCATGGCAACAATCACTCACAAATAGCTCCTTGCTTACTGATGTAAATATAACAACTTTTATCAAAAGTATATTGAAAATGGAAGGAATAATGAAGGATTACATAAATAAAAAAGGAAAGAAAAAGAAATGCAGAGAAGATCACAAGATTGTACTTTAAGGTACAAAGGTATTAAGGATTACTTTTGGGACCTGGTAGAAATAATTAGATTTTCACCAGAAGGGATGGATACAGTTCATTTTACCTCTAGTAGTAAATACCCAACAGTTCCTGTTACAATAGTTTTAAACTCAATTCTAGTCACAGCAATATAGTGAATTCACCCTACCCAGGAAAATATCAAGTTTATCTTTATCTATATGGACATATGAATGTAATTCTCGCCTGCATCCTGTGTGATGCCACAGTAGCAATTGGTGAGCTGACACGCTGAGTCTGGCCTGTGTTGAGATGACACTCTGGCCCTGATTTATTGCTTTCTTATTCCCTGGTCCCTTTTCCTACTACAGAAGTGGATTTCAACTCAACTCTCAATCCATAATATCATGTAAATAAAGAAATGAGGAAATTTTAAATGACTCTCCACCAATTAGCTTTCAGTTCAAATGTGAACAAATCAAAAGAGCAAATCCAATGAAGCAATTAGGAGGAATTGGGAAGAAAACATCTCTGTGAGCCAGCAGTTTCTGAAGGGATGCAGAATATCAAAGAGCCTATGTTAAGAATATGAAGTTGCTGAATATAGTGTTGTACCCAGAATCCTCAAAGACCACCAAGAGACCAAATCTGATTTAAAAAAATTAAAAAGAGCAAAGTCTTTTTACTGTTGTTGAGAAATGCCTGGTGTCTCTGTCTGTCTGATGCAGCAGAGCAGGAGAGACCCAGAGAAGCAATGGGGCAGGGATTTCATAGGGGTTAAGCAAGGGGTTCTTCTGGTCTTCAGACTACATAGGAACAGACTTGGGATTGGTTTATGTGAGTGACAGTTATGCTAGGAACTTGATACGCTAGGGTTAGTTTGGGGTTACAGTTACCCATTTTGGCGGGGATGGACCAGTCCCATTTTTTGTCCCTGAGCTGCTGTGGAGACTGGCTGGCCTAGCAAGTGCTGACTGTAGGGGCTGGCTCAGTGGCACAGACTTGGTGTGTCCTATGTCCTGGTCCTGCGGGCAGGGGCATCAGTGATTAACTGTCTTTTTTCATGGCCCTCCCAGAAACTAATACCTAAATCTATGAAACTGATATTGAGGCCAGATCTCAGAGAGAAGACTATGGTGGTATTGTGTTCCCCAAAATATTGTGTACCCTAATAAACATATCTGGGGTCAGAGAACAGAAAAGCCATTAGATATTTAGGATAGGCAGTGGTAGCACACGCCTTTAATCCTAGCATTCCAGAGGCAGAAATTCATGAGTCAAGGATACAGGCAGACATGGAGACACACCCATTTAATCCCAGAAATCAAACTTTTAATCCCAGGGAGTAATGGCAGAAAGCAGAAAGGTACATAAGACTTGAGGACCAGAAACTAGAAGCATTTGGCTGGTTAAGCTTTCAGGCTTTGGAACAGCACAATTCAGCTGAGAGCCATTCAGATATGGCTTCCAGTCTGAGGAAACAGGATCAGCAAAGGAACTGGCAAGAACTTTTAAGATTCCTGCTACATCTGGTGCACAATGTTTGTGCTACAAATTCACAAACAAGCCACTTGTTTGTGGCTTTGTGGGCCCCAGCTCAGACCCTAGCTACACCTGGCCGGTTGTGGTGACACACATCAGTAGGATTTACTGAAGAAGGCAGAGGCAGGAGGATCCTGAGTTTGAGGCCAACCTAGGAGAAGCTTTGGCTGTGGCCGAGCCACAAACAGTAGTGGAACCATAGAGGCAGTGGCTGTTGCTCTAAGTTGCTGGCTCCTTCTCATCTTATTGGTGACTGTGGTGATGCTGCTACCTGGGATGAAGGGTTTACTGATGCTTGTTCAGAGAATTGCCAGGACCATCGTGTTACAAGAAAACATTGACAAAGGTCAGTTTGGGAAAGTTTGGCAAGAAAATTGATGTGAAGATTTTCTCTTCTATGGAGGAACGTTCATGGTTCCGAGAAACAGACATTTATGAGACTATGTTTGCTCCAAACCACAGAGGAGGGACAAAAAAACATTCTAAAGGGAACCATGACCACACCTAACAGCGACTTTGGAATCTTCAAAGGATGATAGGATCCCACAATAATGAATCCACATCGACTATGGTAAAGTCATTAAGCTGATTAACACCAAGGAAAGATCAACTTTGGACTACAAACTGCTCAGGACAATTTTGAGATGGCTAGCTGAGATAATTCAGCCTGACAGACTACTTGAGCAGGGACGTGAGAAAAGCCCTGAGCTTTCTCACTATGCAGCGACTGGACAAATGATACAGTACTTGACAATTAACCAAAAAATTTTCTTTTCAGGATTCCCTAAAGGTATCTTCACCCCTAGAAAGCAGAAAGTAATTTTTAGAAAACAACGCCCACATTCCCAAGCGGTGGGATGGGTGGTTTTGGGTTGGTTTATGAGTTATGAATATTGTCATTGTTTATGATAGTTGGTTACAAGTTGTTAATTGTTAATGGTCAGGGAAAAAGCTAATTATGGAGATTAGATTCAGAGGTTTTGTTTTTTAAAAAAGGAAAAATAAAGAAGAGAATATAGATATAAGGAAAATCACTGAAACTACCCTAAGGAAAAAAGATAAAGAAGTAATAAGATAAAAGGGCAGACAATTGAATCTACTCTAAAAAGAAAGGGGGAAGATATAAAAATGACAAAAGGTAGATTACTGAATCTATTATGAAAAGCAAAACACTTTTAAAAAGGAACTATTGTTTTACATCGGATAAGTAATGAAAATATTTTTAATTAATTTTAGACAAAAAAAAGAAGAAATGTGGTGGTATTGTGTTCCCCACAATACACAACAGATAAGCCACTAGATACTTAGGATAGGCAGTGGTAGGTAACACACACCTTTAATCCTAGCATTCCAAAGCAGAAATCCATGTGTTCAAGGATACAGGCAGGCATGGTTACTCCCACCTTTAATCCCAAGAAGGGAGCCTTTAATCCCAGGGAGTGATGGCAGATAGCAGAAAGGTGTATAAGGCATGAAGAGCAGTAACTAGAAGCATTTGGCTGGTTAAGCTTTCAGGCTTTGGAGCAGCAGTTCAGCTGAGAGCCATTCAGATATGAGGACTCAGGGGCTTCCAGTCTGAGGAAACAGGATCAGCAAAAGAACTGGCGAGAACATTTAAGAGTCCTGCTACAGAAGACTGAGCACCTCGCTATGGCACCTGCTTGTTCTTTTCTCTTTTTTTCCCTTTAATTTTATTTCACAATACCATTCAGTTGTACTTATCAGCCATGGATTACCTTGTTCTCCCCCCTCCTTCAACCCTCCCCTTCACCCCAGCTCACCCCCATTCCCACCTCCTCTAGGGTAAAGCCTCCCACGAGGACTGAGATCCACCTAGTAGACTCAGTCCAGGCAGGTCCAGTCCCCTCCTCCCAGACTGAGCCAAGCATCCCTGCATAAGCCCCAGGTTTCAAACAGCCCACTCATGCAATGAGCACAGGACCCGTTCCCACTGCCTAGATGCCTCCCAAACAGGTCTTTTCAATAGGACAAGTTGAGAGCCTTTTCTGATGTTCAGACATCCTTAACAGATCATTTTAAATTCTGAAGAACAACTGAACGAATAGGTGTAAAAGGAGGAGATGCAGTGGATAATCTTTATGTCCCTCTCTTCAAGAGACTTTTGTTAAAAGTCAGATTAATTTCACTATGCAAATGTCATTCATCACTTTTGAACTATGCTGTACTCTATTTCACGCATGAAGTAATTTAAATGGATAGGCAATGCATGGCTATTTAGTGTTATTTTACTCTGAAGCTCCTTTAAATTGTTTGTCTGCACCTTTCTCTGCACATACTAAAGGAGAATAATGAGTATTGTTGTAGTTTTTAATAATGCATTTTTATGAAATCTTTGAGAGTACCATATATGAATACAATGCACTTTTAATACGTTCACCATTTACTTGTCCTCAAAGTCCTCTAAATCCACCCTCACTTTCCCAAGCCCTTGAGACTGCATGTCCTCTACTTTAATAACCAACCACATTTTGTTGTTCTCTAGAAATGCCCTAAGGTCGGCCAGGGTTGCCTTGAACACACTTTGTAGCAGAGAATGGTTGAACATCTGATGCCCCGGATCACACTTCCCAGGTGCTGAGATGGCAGGAGTGCTTCATGCCATCAGGATATCTCATTGCTATCAGCTGAGTTCTGTCCTCTGGTGTTCAGGTGTACAGGACTTAACCATCGTCTTTAGTCTATGACTTTATTTGGATACATAAGGTACATTATGATCCTAATCCAAAGTTCTGTAATCACCAGAAGGCTAGAATCTTGAAAGATTATAAAGACTGAAATATTCGCCCAACCACAATCTATGAAACTTTACTGTTGAAATCTTGCAGCATAAATCATCCAACTTACAAAGTCTCACAAGAAAAGAAAGACTAGAGAACACACCATCATAAGCAGAGGGTTTGAAGGCAAATGCTGGGGAGAAATCAACCATAAGTACACCAACAGTAAAGAACTTCAATGTGAAAATGGATAAATTCTGTTGGAATTTATGTCAGCTGAATAAATTCTGGATTTTAACAATTAAAGCCTCCTGTTTTCCTACTCTAAGGCTGAACCAGGGACATCAGGGGAAAGTCATAATTCATCCTCAACATTTCTACATGACACTGGAACTCAGCTCAGCTTCCTCAATTAAATTAACCACATAAAGATGCCAACAGCTCAGTGACCATATGCATGCTGGGTTCAACTATGCACAGAGTTCCAGTTTCTCAATAGAGCTATTATTCACTTTTCCTTCCTTGACTGCAGGTTTTGGTGTTTATTCATGGACAACCTCTGCATTTTAATCTATTTATCATCCTCTCTGGCCAGCTTCCATATAATCATCTCTACTCCCTAATTTCTAGGTGTTGTGGCTATACCCATGAAGAGTATAGTGTTAATGGCATAAGTATGGTAGGCTGCTCTGAACCACTGCAATTGAATGAATATTTTTATACTACTTTGGAACCCTGTCCACACAGATGGGGGTATATTCTTGAGCTGTAAGCACTCACAGGATTGGAGATGGTGAAAGCTTGATGCATTTACCATGCAAGCCTAAGACTTGGATTTGTGGCCATAACAGGGTAGAAAAAAGTCCGATAGAATGGCAGGGCACTGACATGAACCCCTGTAATGATGAGAGCTGGAAAACAGAGAATGTTTAGAATCTGCAGTACCAGATATGCTGGTGTACAAAGCTCCAAATAAGAAGGACCCTGTCTCAAAAATAAAAAACTGACAACTAAGTCCTCCACTGGTCACTCATTCTGCAAGACTACAGGAAAAAAAAAACAGATAAAAACTCACAAAATCACAAACACACACCACACAAAATGTACATAAGAGGCAATTCTATTACAGTTCCATCCATGTATTTAATACATCTCTGGCACCAATTATAAGATACCTTAAGACATTTGAAAAATGTTAGTGAACACACAAATGACTCATCTTCTTTACCCACACATGGCACTGGAATATGACAACACATAGAGGGAACAATCCAGAAGTTAACATGTCACATCTGTTTGCTGTTTGGAAACTACACGCTTCTTCATGAGCAGATGAGACACTGAACTGGAACCCTGCTAACCTCTGGTGAGGAAGTACATGGTTCAGTCTGATTTGTGGCAATTCCTCATTCGACAGTGGATGTGGATGACTGGTGGAAACTACAGTTATACAGGGATCAGTGTAGGGTTTCTCCCCGGTGTGAATTCTCTCATGAACCTTCAGGTTGGTCTTGTGGTTTCTCCGGTCTATATCAGACCTCATGACTAGGAAGTATGAGACTGGATAGAAGCCTTTCTAACAAGTGGGAGTGACAAATAGCCTCTCATTGCTGTGTCTTCTGTGATGGGCTGAAAGATTACAGGGATATATAAAGATTTGCTGACATTCCTGGAATTTGTAGTTTTGAGGTTTTGCTGGGTTCTTGACCTTTGACCTGCATATGTGGATATTATCTCATGATTTTGGTAAACAGGGTCCCAGAGGGACTCTTCTTACAGCTGGATGAATTTTGACTTGCCCTTCTAACTTTCTGAGGGATTCTAGAAGAAACACCCACATTTTCAGGCATAGGATACCGCCCTCTCTGGGTAACAAGAAGGGAATCCATCTCATGTATGAGACTACTAACACAGCCATTTCCTTCAGCATTGCAGAGAGAGTTGTGGTCATAGTCTCTCTTTTCATTCCCTGTGGAAATAAGAGAGCCTATGAAACTGTGTTTGGGAATGGAACCCCACAAGATACCCCTCTGCCATCCAGGTTCCGTACTGATCATTGTCCAGAATGTATCTTGTGGGATCTGCAAGAGTGTCCTTGCATTCTCTTGTGCTGGAGTTGTTGCTGATTTCTGCTGTTTCAAAGGCCTCTTGACTAGTTTGAGGACATGTTCTGAGAAAAGAGGCTTCTCTTGTGGAATATTAGAGGAAGATGTGTTACATTCCTTTATGCTGTGAAATATTTGTTTAATGATGCAAAGATGTGTTGCACTCTGTGGTGGTATTGTGTTCCCCAAAAAATTGTGTATCCTAATAAACTTATCTGGGATCAGAGAACAGAAAAGCCACTAGATACTTATGATAGGCAGCGGTAGCACACGCCTTTAATCCTTGGATTCCAGAGGCAGAAATCCATCTGTTCAAGGATACAGCCAGGCTTGGTGACACACGCCTTTAATCCCAAGAAGGGAGCCTTTAATCCCAAGAAGGGAGCCTTTAATCCCAGGGAGTGATGGCAGATAGAAGAAAGGTATATAAGGCATGAAGAACAGTAACTAGAATCATTTGGATGGTTAATCTTTTAGGTTTTGACAAGCACAGTTCAGCTGAGAGTCATTCAGATATGAGGAAAAAGAGGCTTCCAGTCTGAGGAAACAGGACCAGTTGAGGAACTGGCAATTTGAGGTGGCTGTGGCTTATTCTGTCTCTCTGATCTTCTAGTGTTCACCCCAATACTTGGCTCTGGGTTTGTTTTATTAAATAAGACCATTTAAATTCATGCCACAGCACTCATTTATGTTGCATTTGTTTAACTCTGTAAAGCTGTTTTGCTTTGCCTGTCTAAAACACTCTATTAGTCTAATATGGAGCTGAACAGAAGGAAGCTAAGCAGGAGAGAGGGGTAAGCATAATTGCCAGGCAGAGAGAATAAATAGGAGGGGAAATCTAGGCTGGATAGAAGAAAAGAATGAGGAGCAAGAAAAGTAAATGGAGAGGAGGATTCCAGGGGTCAGCCACACAGCCACACAGTGAGCCAGGGAGTAAGAGGAGAAGCAAAATATATAGAATAAAGAGAAGTAAAAAGCCCAGAAGCAAAACATAGTTAAAGAGAAATGGGATAATTTAAGTTAGAAAAACTTCTCAATACAAGCCACACTCAGGCCAAGCATACTTAAGTAAGAATAAGTCTCCATGTATTTATTTGGGAGCTTGGTGCTTAGCCCCCAAAGAGTAAAGGAAAAAAAAAACAATTACAAGCTTCCTGTTCCTGCATAGAGAAAGGGACCACTAGAGGAGATCAGATGACCATTGTCAATAAATCTATGGAAGACAGAAAAACTGCCCTCAACCTGCTTGCACAGGATCTCCAGAGTGTGGGTTGGCTCATCTGTCTACTCCTGATCTCTAAAGATGTCATCCTGGCATTCCCAAGTTCTCTCCCCTAACTCACTATTCACACTGTGTTTGCCAAGTGTTGAGTCACTGTTCCTAAGGAAAAAACTGATGGGACCAAGCAGACACCATAACAGCCTGCTCAGTCTTCTCTCAGAAGATCAGGCTTCAATGTCAGTTTCCTGAGACTGGAGCAATCAGGTTCTGGGAGGGCCTTCAACAAAAGACATAGTCCTTGCTGTAGCTCCTTTTCTGCACTTACTCTGACTGCTCAAGATGAAGCCAATTGTTTACTGACGGGGAACCCTCACCAACTTAGAGCTGTGTGCATAAGTCAAGGACAGAGCCTGGGCCACTGAGTCAGCCCCACAGTCAGTACGGAAAAGGCCAGCCAGCCTTCATGCTGGCATAGGACAGCATAAGGCTGTCCAACAATGGTAACTGTAACCCCCAATTAACCCTAGCCAATTAAAACTTCCTAACATGATCGCCACTCACATAAACCATCCTGACTCTGTTCCTATGTAGTCTGTAGACCTCCAAGCCACTTTTGCTTTAAAATCCCTGCCTCACTGCTCCTCAGGGTCTCTCCTGCTCTGCTGCTCCATCAGATGGATAGAGAGTACCGAGTTAACTCGTAGTAAAAAGATGCTTTTGCATCAGATTCGGGCTCTTGATGGTCTTTGGGGGATTCTGGGTACAACAAAAACAAAGTCAGTTTCTTTTTTATTTTATTTTATTTTATTTTACAATACTATTCAGTTCTACATAACAGCCACAGATTCCCTTGTTCTCTCCCTTCCTGCTCACCTCCTCTTCCCCCCAGCCCACCCCCCATTCCCACCACCTCCAGATCATGGCCACCCCCGAGGACTGAGATTGACCTGATAGACTCAGTCCAGGCAGGTCCAGTCCCCTCCTCCCAGACTCAGCCAAACGTCCCTGTATAGGTCCCAGGTTTCAAACAGCCAACTCATGCAGCGATCCCAGGACCTGGTACCACTGCCTAGATGCCTGCCAAACAGATCAAGCCAATTAACTGTCTCACCTATTCAGAGGGCCTGATCCAGTTGGGGGCACCTCAGCCTTTGGTTCATAGTTCATGTGTTTCCATTCGTTTGGCTATTTGTCCCTGTGCTTTATCCAACCTTGGTTTCAACAATTCTTGCTCATATAATCCCTCCTCTTTCTCACTAATTAGACTCCCAGCACTCCACCCGGGGCCTAGCCGTGGATGTCTGCATCCAGATTCCTCAGTCCTTGGATGGGGTTTCTGGCACAGCTATTAAGGTGTTTGGCCATCCCATCACCAGAGTAGGTCAGTCCCGGCTGTCTCTCGGCCATTGCCAGCAGTCTTTTGTGGGGGATTCTTTGTGGATTTCTGAGGGCCTCTTTAGAAATTTGTTTCTTCCTTTTCTCATGTGGACTTCATTTACCATGGTCTCCTATTCCTTGTTCTCCCTCTCTGTTCTTGTTCCAGGTGGGATCTCCCACTCTCTTTCCCTCGATCCTCACCGTTCATTGCTCCCACTCATGTCCAGGCTGTTCATGTAGATCTCATCCATTTCTCCATCATTGGGTGATCCCTGTCTCTTTCTTGGGGTCCTGTTTGCTAGGTAGCCTCACTGGTGATGTGAGTAGCAGTCCAGTCATCCTTGTTCCACATCTAGTATCCTCCTATGAGTGAGTACATACCATATTTGTCTTTCTGAGTCTGGGTTACCTCACTCAGGATGATTTGTTCTAGATCCATCCATTTGCCTGCAAACCTCATGATGTCATTGTTTTTCTCTGCTGAGTAGTATTCCATTGTGTATATGTGCCACAATTTATTTATCTATTCTTCAGTTGAAGGGCATCTTGGTTGTTTCCACGTTTTGGCTATTACAAACAATGCTGATATAAACATAGCTGAGCAAGTGCTCTTGTGGTATGATTGAGCTCTAACCAAGCAAGTGAAGGACCTGTATGACAAGATTTAAGTCCCTGAAAAAAGAAATTGAAGAAGATGTCAGAAAATGGAAAGATCTCCCATGCTCATGGATAGGCAGGACCAACATAGTAAAAATGGCAATTTTACCAAAAGGAATCTACAGATTCAATGCAATCCCCATCAAAATACCAACACAATTAGTCACAGACCTGGAAAGAATAATACTCAACTTCATATGGAAAAACAAAAAACCCAAGATAGCCAAAAGAATCCTGTACAATAAAACAACCTCTGGAGGCATCACAATCCCTGACTTCAAGCTCTACTATAGAGCTACAGTAATAAAAACAGATTGGTATTGGCAAAAAAAACCGACATGTGGACCAATGGAATCGAATTGAAGACCCTGACATTAACCCACACACCTATGGACATATAATTTTTGACAAAGAAGCCAAAAGTGTACAATGGAAAAAAGAAAGCATCTTCAACAAATGGTGCTGGCATAACTGGATATCAACATGTAGAAAGGTGCAAATAGATCCATATCTGTCACCGTGCACAAAACTTAAGTCCAAGTGGATCAAGGACCTCAACATTAATCCAGCTACTCTGAACCTGCTAGAAGAGAAAGTAGGAATTAGTCTTGAATGCATTGGCATAGGAGATCACTTCCTAAATATAACACCAGTAGCACAGACGCTGAGACAAACAATCAATCAATGGGACCTCTTGAAATTGAGAAGCTTTTGTAGAGCAAAGGATATGGTCAACAAGGCAAAGCGACAGCCTACAGAATGGGAAAAGATCTTCACCAACTCCACATCTGACAGAGGACTGATATCCAGAATATATAAGGAACTCAACAAATTAGACATCAAAACGACCAACAGTCCAATTAAGAAATGGGCTATAGAACTAAACAGAGAATTCTCAACAGAGGAAACCCAAATGGCTGAAAGACATTTAAGGAATTGCTCAACATCCCTAGTCATTAGGGAAATGCAAATCAAAACAACTCTGAGATACCACTTTATGCCTGTCAGAATGGCTAAGATCAAAAACACTGAGGACACTTTATGCTGGAGAGGATGTGGAACTCCGGGAACTCTCTTCCACTGCTGGTGGGAATGCAAACTTGTACAACCACTTTGCAAATCAATATGGCACTTTATTAGAAAATTGGGAATCAATCTCCCCCAAGATCCAAAGTCAGTTTCTTACGAGCTCTGGCCACAATGCCAAGTCATTGAAGGAGGGAGCCTTTCTTTAAGGGGCCAGCCTCTGTTTACCACATGGCCCTAACTTCATCTGATCCTTCCTCACATACATTGTCTCCACAGATGCATACTGCCTCTGCTCTTAAGCACATGACAGGACAATATGGCAGCAATGAACTTGGAATTGGTTCCAGTTATGAAATTCTCAATTTAAAACAAAGCTCAAAAGAGTTAAATGTGGAATTAAACAAATTGTGAAATGTCAACTTGTGATGTGCTATTGACTCTGGCTTAAAAGATTTTTTTGAACAGTGAAGAGCAAGAAACTCAAACAAAGCCGGGCGGTGGTGGCACACGCCTTTAATCCCAGCACTTGGGAGGCAGAGCCAGGCGGATCTCTGTGAGTTCGAGGCCAGCCTGGGCTACCAAGTGAGCTCCAGGAGAGGCACAAAGCTACACAGAGAAACCCTGTCTCGAAAAACCAAAAAAAAAAAAAAAAAAAAAAAAAGAAACTCAAACAAATAGTAGTGTATGCTGGTCAGCATCGTTAATTCCAGCACTTGAAAAGCAGAGGATGTATAATTTCACTGAGTTCCTGGCCATCCAGGGCTACACAATGAAACCAAGTTTCTAATAACAAAAATCTGACAAAACAAACAAATATTTAAACAAACATCCTAAAACCCTAAGAAGTGATTTGTACAATAGTATCTGGAATTGTGTATAGGGGGTATTTGAAAGTTTTCACTACATTGGCCATTTCTGTCACTGACTGAGAATTATAAAAATCTAGACCCTGAAAAAGGATCCAATATAATTACCTCTATATTAAGCCTCCCCAGATTCAAAAATTTGAACTGATGAATCAGGAATCCTGAAGACATTTCTTATGTGTGTGTCACTGCTGTGTATGCATGGGAAAGCCAGATTTCAACAGCAGAAACCTTACTCTGTCATTCTGCCAACTCAGCTTTGTAGACAGAGTGCCTTAATGACATGTACTACCAAATTTGGAACGACATGTAACTTCTTTGATACCCAGTTTCTGCATATCATGTATTGGGATCACATGCCATATCACATGTCTCAAGCCATATTTTTAAGTGTGTGCTGAGGCTCCAACTCAGACCTCATGATTACATTGTAAGCACCTCCCTGACTGAGCCATCTCTAAGACCGGGGTATCTCCTCTAAAGCCTTAAGTTCCCAAATATTAATTCCCCAGTCTCTCTGTCACCATGTAAATAAATTACATTTAAGTTTGTCCCTCAAACCAGCAAAAGGTTTATTTTGCTATATTCATGCTACTTTAGGGCACTGGATATCCTCCCTGGTAATGGTTTTGTTTCGGGCAGTACATTCTCATGAATAATGAAAACTACAACACCTTCTCAGTACTTCTTCTTGAAATGACTGCCTTCCTGAGTTAGCCATATCTCATGCCAGGAACTCCTCCTGACAGGAGGCTCTGACACTCATCAAAGAGGCTCTCCGTGAAACTCCCAGGGTTCCTGCCACTTGATTCCCACTTCTCTTTAAGGTAAATTTGTCCTTATAGTTTACTGTGGTGGTATTGTGTTCCCAGAATTATTGTTCACCCTAATAAACTTATCTGGGGTCAGAGACAGAACAGCCACAATATTAAACATAGAGGAGAGGCAGTAGTAGAACATGCCTTTAATCCCAGCACTTGGGAGGTAGAGCTAGGCAGAAATCCATGGGTTCAAGGATACAGCCAAGCATGGTGACTCACGCCTTTAATCTCAGAAAGGGAGTCTTCAATCCCAGGGAGTGGTGGTAGAAGGCAGAATGATATATAAGGTGTGAGGATCTGTAACTAGAAGCATTTGGCCTGCTTAAGCATTCAGGCTTTTGAGCAGCAGTTCAGCTGAGATCCATTCTGGATAAGGACTCAGAGGCCTCCAGTCTGAGGAAGCAAACCAGCAGAGGATCTGGTGAGGTGAGGTAGCTGTGGCTTGTTCTGGTTCTCTGATCTTCCAGTTCACCCCAATACTTGGCTCTGGTTTGATTTTATTAATAAAGACTCTTTAAGATTCCTGCTACAGTTTCCAGTTTTGAGAAAAAAAAACTCCAAGACCAGTTGAGAAATCACCTGCTGCTTGCTCTGCTTTTCTGGCTGCAACCATGAGGAAAACATCTCCCAGGATCTTTGCAGCCCCTGCTTTGCACAATTATTTGGGGGAAAGTTGAGCTGTGTACATGAGGAGTTAGAGATTTCTTCTCCAGACTGGCTTGGAATGAACTCTGCATTGTCTAATTCAAGGTCATGTGCTAGTGACTCTGGCTTAAAAGATTTTTTGAACAGTGAAGCCATGCTGGTGAGGATCCTCAGAAAAGTCAACTCTGACAGTTCCGAATCTGCCTTGTGACTTAAGGATCTGTTTCAACAATTTGGTGTTGTATAAAAGCTATGAATTAAAAAGAGATGAGACACGTGATTAAAGAAAAACACACTAAAAATTAGCCGTTACAGTTGGTTTCGTTGTTGCCTGACAGATGCATAAAGAAGAGAGAAAAAAGAATCAAGGAAATAAACAAGGGAAATTAACCTTTCCAGATGGTTCAGTCACAGATGGAATCCTAACTCAGGCCCAGCTCTGTGTCTCACATACAATGCTTGAGGCTTCTCTGGAAGGAGATCGCATCCGAAGCAAGGATTACACCTCATGATAATGAAAGGGGACAGTACCACACTGAGGGAGCATCAAGACTGACTTCCATCTCCAGGAACTCTGATCCTGTGCTCTCATAGAGTGTTCATTCCAAACCTGTCAGAAGTTCCTGATTTCCATAGTTTTGATCCCAAAGGCTGCAGAGCATAGGGGGAAACCTCTAGCAGTGGAATTAGACAGAAGGCATTTCCCAGGAGGTGTCTGCAGTCCAATATAGAAAAGACAGGCTGGACCAGGCTCAGTTGTGTAGGCACAGAGAGGTGACTGTTTCATTTTGGAAAATATAATGTTTGATAGACATGATTTCAAGACTCTACTCTGGAGGAGAAAATAAAACTGTGTGGTCAAAATGAATAGATTTTTTTTTATTCCTTCGTCTTTTTCTTTCCTTTTCTTTTTTTTTTTTTTTTTTTTTTTTTTTTTTTTTTTTTTTTTTTGGTGTTTGCTTGTTTTTGCTTAAGGGTGTCGTGTAAGCCAGTCTGCATACAAACTCACTAAGTAATTGAGAATGACCTTGGACTCTAATTCTATGGCTTCTACCTCCCCAGTTCTGGAGTTTCAGAGCTGTTCCACTCCTTCAGTAACCTCTTTTGTGCAATCTGTTTTGTTTATTTTGTCTTTTTGAAGCAGTATCTCCCTGTACAGTCCTGGCTGTTCTGGAACTTGCTAAGTAGAGCACATTGGCTTCATACTCACAGAAATTCACCTGCCTCTGTACCCTGAGTGCTCAGATTAAAGGTGTGTGCCACTGTCCTAGTTAGAAATTTTAATGCTGTGAAGAGACACCATGACTTCAGCAACTCTTACAGAGAAAACATTTAATTAGGGTGGCTCATTTACAGTTTCAGAGGTTCAGTCTATTATCATCATGACAGGGAGCATGGAAGCAAGCAGGCAGGTGTGGTACTGGAGCTGAGAGTGCAGGCATCTGGCAGGCAACAGGAAGTTGACTGACACACTGGGCAGTAAGTATCCTGAGCATAGGAAAATTCAAAACCTTCCCCCACAATGACACACTTTCTCAAACAATGCCACATGTACTCCAACCTTGCAATACCTCCCAGTAGTACCACTCCCTATGAGATTATGGGGTACAATTATATTAAAACTACCACATTTCACTCTCTGGTCCCCATTTCATAATAATAATATCAAAATGCAAAATGCACTTAGTCAGACTTTAAAAGTCCTCGTAGTCTGTCACAGTTCTAGCAATGATTAAAAGTCCAAAGTTCAAAGTCTCTTCTGAGATTCATATAATCACTTAAATGTAATCCTCTATAAAATCAAAAGAAAAAACACATCACATACTTTCAAAATACAATGGCACAGAATATATATTACCATTCCAAACATAGGAAAGGGAGCATAGTGAAATAATACTGGACCAAAGCAAGACTAAAATCCAGCTGGGCAAACTCCAAACTGCACCTTCATGTCTCATGTTGATCTTCAGATATCCAACTCAGTTCACCTTTGTTGACTACAACACACTTCCTACCTTTGGGCTGGTTCCACTCCCTTTCAGCAGCTCTTTCTGTGGGGATCCCACAACTCTGGCATCTCTAATATCTTGGGTAGTCCTAGGCAATTTGGAATTTCACTTCAAACCTTCACTAAATGGCCTTTCTAGGACTCTGTTAAATTCCTTCACACATGCTTGGTCTCAGCAGCTTTCCTTTGGCTCAGAGGCTAATTCCATTTTCTATTTCTTCTATCATTAACTCTAAAGCCAGAACCCCATGGTTGAAGCTGCCAAGTTCTGCTCCTCACTAGGTTGGAACATTCCACCATGCACCCACTTTAAGCAACATCTTCATCAGGTTTCTGTCTTTCAATGAATGGGCTTAGCTGTCCTGAAACTTGCTCTGTAAACTAGATTGACCCCAAATACAATGATCTGCCCACCTCTGCCTTCCCAGTGCTGGGAATAAAGGTGGGCCACACCACATCTGACTCTAAGCTTTTCTTCAGTTCCGTTTCCCAATTTGGAAACTTATCTGACGTGGGGTCTTGCCTAGAGGGCACCATTATCTTTATTCCATTTCTCTATGCATTTATCTCTTGAACACAGGATTAAGCTCCATTCCATTTCTTGCTATTCTTTTTTTCTTGAAATTTACATTTGTATTTTACCCTGCTCAGTTTGTTCCTTTTCATTATAAATCTTCATTATAGATACCAGAGTCTACTAGGCTGTTTTGAGATTTCTTCTGCCAACAGAATTAATTCCAAACTCTTCAATTCAGTCTCAGGAAGATTCTTTGAATAAAGTGAAAAGGCATCCACTTTCTCTACCAAAATATCACAAGAATGAACATTGGGTAACATAATAAAATACTTCTCCTCTGAAAACTCTTGATATAGCCCTCACCACACCCCATAGTCCATTAAATCACAGTCAGTAGCACTTTTTTTCCACACTCCTACAAGTATGGCCCATCAAACAGCACTTAAAATGTTCAACTGCTTTTCTAATCCACAGTCCCCAGGTCCATATTACTCCAAATAAACACAGGCTTATCACAATACCCCAGTCACTGGTACTAACTTCTGTCTTAGAGATTTCATTGCTGTGAATGGACAACATGACTATGGCATCTCTTATAAAGAAAACATTTCATTGGGATGGTTCACTTAAAAATACAGAGGTTCTGTCCATCATCATCATTGCAGAGAGCATGGTGGCATGCATGCAGACATGGTACTGTAGCTCAGAGTGCTACATCTTGCAGGCAATAGGAAATCAACTGACACACTGGGCAGTATCCTGAGCATAGGAAATCTCAAAGGCTGCACCCACGGTTACACACTTCTTTAAACAAGACCAAACCCATTCCAGCAAAGCCATACCTCCTAATACTGCCACTCCTTATAGTATTAGGACAGCCAATTACATTCACACTACCACAGCCACAATGACTAGTTTTCCAAAAGCACTCTCTTTGTTTGGTTGAATTATATGCTGTGAAATTAATATGTTGAGGTTTTCATCATAAAGACTATGGTATCAATTCAAAAAACTTCTTGACCTCAGGAAAAAAGCCAGAACCCTAAATGTCATAATCCGAAAAAAAGCATAAAGTTCAGGGATTAAAAATTCTAATATCTAAAGTCCTCTAAAACCACAATGCTGAAAATTTTGAGTGCAAAAATCTCTATGAGAATAGCAGAATATACTTAGGAGTCATTTGTACTGATACATTTTTTTCTTAAACAGATTTACCCTAGTTCTCTGGCCACTTAGTCTCTTCTTCTTGATTACTCAAGCACTATTGGCTATGATCTTCTTTCTCATGGAGTGTGCATTATGTCATATCAGGTGTTGGTTGGCTACTCTCACAAGTTTGTACCCCAATGGCCTATAGTATTTTGCAGCCAGAAAAGATTACAGGTCAAAAATTTTGTGACTGTGTTGGTGTTTACATTTCTCTGTTGGGATTCTGCAGAGTACCTTCCTGCACCAAAGAGACTAGAAGGTAGGGGTAAAGGCTCCATGTACACAGCAGTTCTCCTTCTCCATGTTCAATGATTTGTTTGAGTGTTATCCTCAGTATTGGGACCCCACAGCCACTTTGAGGAAAACAACCTTTGTGTCAGCAACAGCCTAGGTTGTTTGGGGATTTCCATGGAACCCCATTGGCCAAAACTCAATTAAATACAACCTAGTCCTGCCTCAGGGAGCCCTGAGTGGTGACAAGAGATGGCCAGTTGAGCCTCTGAATCCCCCATTAGTAGAAGTTCTCAAAGGGTTTCCCACATCAATTCCAGTATGTTTCTACTGTACTAGTTTTCCATACCACCTCAAAATGCCCAGAATTCCAACAGTCTCTCCCTGCACTCTCTCCTTGCACCCCATCTTCCTCACCACCTCATTACTCCACTCTTGTTCCTACCTACCCAGTCTGCATGTAATGTCCATTTTATTTCTCCCTCCCAGGGAGATACATGTTTCACCACTAGATTCCTCTTTTTTCCCTAATATCTCTATGTATATAAATTGGAGCTTGGTTATTTTTTACTTATTGACTAATCTCTGCTTATAAGGGAATGCATATCATATTTATCATTTTGGTTCAGGGTTACATCACTCATGATAATTTTTTTAGTTCCATCCATGTAGCAGGAATCTTAAAGAGTCTCTATTAATAAAACACACCCGGGGACAAGTATTGGGGTGAACACTGGAAGATCAGAGAGACAGAACAAGCCACAGCCACCTCATCTGGCCAACTTCTCAGCTGATCTTGTTTCCTTTTACTGGAAGCCTCTGTTTCCTCATATCTGAATGGCTCTCTGATCAACTGTGCTGCTCAAAACCTAAAAGCTTAACCAGCCAAATGCTTCTAGTTTCTGGTCCTCACACCTTATATACCTTTCTGCTTGCTGCCATCACTGCCTGGGATTAAAAGCTTGCTTTCTTGGATTAAAGGCCTGAGACAACATGCTTGGCTGTATTCTTGAACCGATGGATTTCTGCCTCTGGAATGCTAGGATTAAAGGTGTGTGCTACCACTGCCTATCCTAAGTATCTAGTGGTTTTTCAGTTCTCTGACCCCATAGAAATTTATTAGGGTACACAATATTTTGGGGAACACAATACTACCACATTGCCTCTCTTTTTGTCTAAAATTAAAAAACCTTATAACTAATACAAGAAAAAATATCCAATAAGTATATATAGTATATACAGTCAAGAATTACATTAATGATGTCAAGTCCATTAAAATTTGTCAAATTCAGATCCATTAACAATGTCCAGTAACATGTGATAAACTCAGACAAATTTTTTCATTACTTATCTTTTTTAAAACAAGTAGTTCCTTTTTAAAAGTATTTTTTCTTTTCATAATTGATTCAGTAATCTACCTTTTCTCATTTTTATATCTTCCCCTTTTTCTTTTTAGTGTAGATTCAAGGATCTACCCATTTATCCTATTATTTCTTTATCTTTTTTTAAACAAATACTCTGAATCTAATCTCCTTGTTCAGCTCTTTTCCTAACCATCAACAATTAACAACTTGTAACCAACCATCATAAACAATGACAATATTCATAACTCATAAAACAACCAAAAACCTCCCATCCCACCTCTTGGGAATATGGGTGTTGTTTTCTTAAAATTACTTCCTCTTTCTAGGGGTGAAGACATCTTTAGGGGATCCTGAAAAGACATTTTTTGGGTTAATTGTCAAGTCCTTTATCATTTGTCCAGTCTCTGCATAACAGGAAAGTTTAGGGCTTGTCACAAGTCATTGTTCAAGTAGTCTGTCGGGGTGGATCATCTCAGCTAGTCATCTCGAAATTGTCCTGACCAGTTTGTAGTCCAAAGTCGATCTTTCCTTGGTGTTAATCAGCTTAATGGTTATGGTTCCCTGCAGACATTTTTTCTTTTGGTTCCTCATCTGTGGTTTGGAGTAATCACAGTCTGATAAATGTCTGTCTCTTGAAACCAAGAATGTTCTTCCCTAGAAGAGAAAATCTTCACAGCAATTTCTCTCCACCATTTGTCTTAACAAACTTTTCCAAACTAACCTTTGTCAATGCTTTCTGGTAACACAATGGTCCTGGCAATTATTCTATGAACAAGCAGCAGTAAACCATTTGTCCCAGGGAGCATCATCACCGCGGTCACCAACACAATGAGAAGAAGTCAGCAATTTGGAGCAGGAGCCTCTGCCACTGTTTGAGGTTCGATATGGGCCAAAGTTTCTCACAAGCCTCCTAGGCCAGCCTCAAACTCAGGATCCTCCTACTGGCAGAGTGTAGCTTGGGCCTGAGCTGGGGCACAGAAGGCCACAGGCAAGCAGCTTTTTCATGAATATATACCACGAACTTGGGCGCCAGATGTAGCAGGAATCTTAAAGAGTCTTTATTAATAAAACAAACCCAGAGCCAAGTATTGGGGTGAACACGGGATGATCAGAGAGACAGAACAAGCCACAGCCACCTCATCTGGCCAACTTCTCAGCTGATCTTGTTTCATCAGATTGGAAGCCTCTGTGTCCTCATACCCGAAAGGCTCTCAGCTGAACTGTGCTGCTCAAAACTTAAAAGCTTAACTAGCCAAATGCTTCTAGTTTCTGGTCCTCATGCCTTATATACCTTTCTACTTTCTACCATCACTCCCTGGGATTAAAGGCTCCATTTCTGGGAATAAAAGCGTGAGTCAACATGCTTGCCTGTATCCTTGAACAGATGGATTTCTGTCTCTGGAATGCTAGGATTAAAGGTGTTTGTTACCACTGCCTATCCAAAGTATCTAGTGGCTTTTTTGTTCTCTGCCCCCAGATATGTTTATTAGGGTACACATATTTGGGGGAACACAATACCACCACATATCCATTTTCTTGCAACTTTTTATGTCATTTTTAACAGCTGAGAAATTAACAATTCTGTAAATGCATTACATTTTCTGTACCCACTCTTATGTTGATGGAGAAGAAGGTTCTTTTCAGTCGCTAGCTGATATAAATAAAGCCACAATAAATATAGTAGAACAAGTGTTCTTTATGTTGGATGGATAATCCTGTGAGTATATGCCCAAGAGTGGCATACCTGGATCTTCAGGTATACTGACTCCCAACTTTCCAGAAGGCTTCACTTATAATCTTCAACATTCCTCAAATCCTTTCTAATCCTCTCCTATATCCTACTCATTGAAATTACTTTCTTTCTCCTTCTTATGAACAACAAAAGGAAAGACACAAGGGAATGGAAAAAAATCACTGGATTAATATAGTGTACAATTTGTGTTGGCCAACTTTTCCTGATATAAAGCCTGCTCTTGAGTATGGTTAATATACACAGTGTCAATCCATTGAAGAAAACTGTTTTTTTTTCTCCTAGCATGTTTCAATTGTAAATAGCTTCTTGGTTAGGGGTAGAAATTTAACAAATTTTCATAAAGTTTGGAATGAAACCTCAAGATGAAAGGAAGCAATGAATAAATGAATAAAGGAAAGAATGAATAAAGAAGGAAAAGAATTCCAACTTAATGAGGGATAATCTTTGGGATCTTGTAGAAGTGATTAGATTTTCATAGGAAGGGGTGGACAATCAGCTCTTCTGTACCCAGTATTATACAATCTACAATTCTTGTTAAATAATTCAAGTCTGAATTCTAATCATAGCAATATAGTCAAGTCGCCCACCCATGTCAGTCTTCTTTGTATTTATCAGTGTTGTGACATGAAAACAATTGTCATCTGCATGCTGTGTGATGACAGAACAGCATGTGCCAAGCTGAAAGGCTGAGTCTGTCCTGTGTTGAGATGAGATTCTGGGCCCTCAGTTATAGGCTTATGACTCCTGGGTCTCCATTTCTACTACAGGAATGATTTCCAGCTCAACTCTAGATCCATAACACCATCTACATATGGGGCAGAAAAAACTTTTAAATGACTTTCCACCAATTACATGTCAGTGCAAAGGTGTCCACATCACCAGAGCAAATCCAATGAAGCAATTAGGAGTAATTAGGAAGAAAACATCACAGTGAGCCTCCAGTGCTACAAGGAATGCAGACGACACAAAGGGCCAATACTAAGACTATGAAGTTGGTTGCATGACCTTGATGAATGTGTCACAGGCTGAGAGATTTTTCCAATGCCCAGACATCCTTGGAGATTTTTTAACTCTGAAGAGTAACAGAATTAATAATCTTTAAAAAAGAAGATGCAGTAGATAACCTTTCTCTCTCATTCTTTAAATTACATTTTCTAAAAGACAGATTAATCTACCTAGATAGATTAATGCTGTTGTCATTCCTTTTTTTTACAAACTATATTTTATTCATTTCCATGTTTATAAAATAATTTATATGAATAGTTAAATGTATAAGCTCTCATTTAGAGTTTTTGCTCTGAAATTCCTCCTAAGTGGAATACAGTGCACATATGTATATGTTGGCTGGTACAAACTTCAAAACAGATTATGGTTATTGAAGCAAATTTTATTAATTCTTTGAATATCATATATACATACAATGCACTTTGATCATGTTCACCACCTTACTTTCACTCCTAAGTCCTCTAGATTTAGCCCTCCATTCTCAACCTCCCCCAATTTTATGTCCTTTATGTTATATAACCCACCAAATTAAATTTCTGCCCTCCATATACTCATAGGTGTACAAGTCCATCCACTGGAGCTTGCTTGACCTACAAGGGGCCACACCCTTAAGGAAACCTAATCTTCCCATCTCAGAAGCCATGAACTGTCTATAGCTACTCAGTCATTGCTGGGCTCTCAGGAACCCCTTCCTATTTGAACATATTGACTAATCTGATCTTGTACAGATCTCATGCAGGTAACCAATTGATTGTGAGCTCATGAGTGCCATGGTCTTATCATAGACAGTTTTTACTGTTTTTCTCTGATTGACCCCATGATATCTGCCTCTTGCATGCAGTCTTTCTACTCCCTTTTCCATGATGTTACCTGAACTTTGCAGTGAGGAGGATCATACATATATCCCATTTGTGACAGATGATTACAGAGTCATTTAGTCTCTGCTCTTTGGTCAGTGTGATAGCCACCTTCACGGTACAAATACACTTCTCTGGCAAGTTCTACGGGTATAGATACATAAATTTAAAGGGCAGTTTGACACTGTGTCCACTTACAAAAATAATAGCAATAATTTCATCCATGGGGCCTGTGAGTTCTGACCAAAATTGCAGCATCCAGAATGTGTTTCTGATTGAAGAATAAGTCCTAAATCCAGCCCTTAATAGATGACCCCAATAACAGTTGTGCTACCTTTGTACCTAAGGATATATCTTACTATGTCAGTCAAGGATTAATATTCTCTTGGAGTTTTATGTCAATTATTAAAATATGGTAAACAATGCATTTAAAAGGTGGGTAGCATTTGCCCATTCAAAATTGTTATAATTAAAGTCTTGTTTGGGGGAGTGAAGTTAACAATAAGGACTAGTGAGATTACTCTTCTTTGCCCATGTAAGTGTGAGAACCTTTCAGAGAGGTTCAATTTAATGAAGAAAAACCCACTTTGAATCGGAGTGATACCATGCCATAGGCTGATGTAGAGGTTTAATAACAAGGGACAAAGGGAAAAAATGAAGTGCGCACAGGCATTCCTATCACTGCTGCCTGACTGCGAACTCAACAGTGACATACACCTTCAGCTCTCTCACCACAACTCCAGCTTCCCTCACTGCTGCTCCCTTACCGTGATGGACTCTGCCTTCAGACTGCTGGGAACAAAGCTTTCCTTATTTGATTTGCCCTTTGTCTGGCATTTTGTCACAGTAACAAGAAAGAGAAATAACACATCCATCAAATACTCTCCCTTGTGTCCTAGGTTCCTTTGTCTTTGCTGCTTTGTAGAGTATGATGTGTGTGTGTGTGTGTGTGTGTGTGTGTGTGCTTTTGAAAGTAACATTTTTTTCCAATTCCATATTTTGAAAATGCTTCCTCTAAATTTCTAATGGTATTGCAATACTTCCAAAGAAGCAGAAGTGAGAAGTTTTATTATTTTAGCTAATTGTCTTTTAAAAAAAAAATGTTACGATGTGAGATAAATTCAAGCTCATAGAAAAATTGCAAAAGCTAGTAAAAAGTTTTCTCATCCAATTTTACTCATATTCTAATGCAAGATAAGACTGTTTTCTGGGATAGTGGACATTCTGGATGCAAATTTTCATTTGTTTTGGGGTTAGAAGATCAAATGATAATATATGTAAGATGCAGAGAAAGCTCACAGATAATGGTTTGAAAAGAGATTAAGAATTAAATCAGGGAAGATTAAAAATGCTCAGGTTCATACAAACACAACTAAGGAAAATTGTCCTCTTTCTTGAAAAAGAGAAATGGAAGAAAAACTAAAGATGAGCTATCTGAATGAAAGAAACTTAAATGTGTAGAAACAGACTGTCTAGACAGACTCAAGGAGGGCACTCAAGGTTTGGTAGTGTCACTGTTACTTAGAAATAATATGTCAATGCCTGCTAACAATGGTGCTAAAACTCAGGATTGAAAGTCTCTGCCCCCTGTGCATGTGTTTATTGTTGTTTTGTTTTTTATTTTTGGTTTTTTGGAGACAGGGTTTCTCTATGTAGCTTTGAGCCTTTCCTGGATCTCTCTCTGTAGACCAGGCTGGCCTTGAACTCACAAAGTTCTGCCTGCCTCTGCTTCCCACACCATGGAGAAGATGAAGCTTTTATCCCCCAGTGGGAAGGACTTGGGTGATTGGGGTGTACATTCTCTAGGAACCAGAAGACCCAAGGTACACCCATCTTTCCTTTGCAGAAAAAGAGAAATTTTCTCCAAGGAAAATTATTATAAATAAAGTATATTATTAATTTTACTCCTCAGGGAAGAGCCAGAGGCTAGAGGAATATTTTCATGAAGAAAAGAGTTAGTGTAACAAATAGAATTATACACAAATAAAACATTTTGATGAACCTTCTAGAAAGTGGATGTTATAGAACATGGCATGGAGCAGCTAGAGTCATGGAGATAAAATGAACCAAATGTGACACGGGGTAGTGGAGACAGGCTTTATTTTTTTTTTATTTTAAAGCATGTCTTAATTGTACATAGCAATGGATTGCATCATGATATTTTCACACATGTGCATTAGTTGTTTGTGTCCTATTCATTCTTCACTGTCTCATCTGTGTCCCTGTTTCCTGCTCTCTAGTACTTTTCCTCTTCTCAGTAGTTCATTTTTCCCTCTGACTCTTTTATGTTCCTTAATTTCACATGAAAGAAAATGTAATATTTGCATTTCGGAGGCTAATTTTCTTAAGCTGATTTCTGATCCCTCCATTTTTCTACAACACTTTCAGACTAGTGATGATGATACTTGAAGGATTATAGTCTCTACATATGAGAAGCAAAAAAAAAAAAAACAGTATGAAGCTGGAGAGCTGGTTCAGTGGTTAAAAAGCATTTAGTGAACTTCTAGAGGAACTGAGTTTAGTTTCCACCAATCACATTAAGTGACTCCTACTACCTGTAATTCAAGTTCCAGAGAATCCAGAATGCTCTCCTTACCTCTGTGGACAGCAGGATTCACATGGTAACATATGTAGCACAAACAGCTACACAAAATTAAAACAAAATGTAATGAAACTTCTCAGGGCTGGGGAAATGGCTTGGTGCTTAAGAGCACTGATTGCTCTTCCAGAGGACACAGGCTCTCTGTCCAGCACTCAATGGTGGCTCAAATCACCTGTTACTCCATTCCTTAAAGGTTGAACATCGTCTTCTGACCTCTTCAGGTATGCATGTGGGAAAAATATGCATGCATGCAAAATAAAAACACCTCATTCACACCCATAAGAGCCGAAAATCTTTCACTGATACTTCAGATAAGATCAGGACTCACATACATATTTTTTCATGTTGACCTATACTTTGCCAATTGTTATCTACTAATTTGGATAATATGATGATTTCATATATATGAACAATTCTCATTATTGGATAAGAAACTCTGTAAGAAAAAGCTATAACAAAATGACTATTGATCTGATCATCAGACAGAGGAAACAGGTACAGGATGCAGAATATCTTCAAAATTCAGTCTTAGCATTATACAAAAGATTAAAAACACTATGCCAATACATATGAAAGGACAAACAGGGCTCATGTCAGACTTGGAGAGAGCTATCTCTTACCACAGCAGGGTGAAAACAGGCTAGAAATAGACTTGACATTGCTGATGAGAACAAAGGGGCAAACTATGGGAAAGCAAATTTCTAGATATAGGAATACACTTACTTCCCATAGCATTGGACCGTTGGAGGAAGTCCTAAAGACAAGCCGGATAGATGACACCGAGTAAGAGATGGTAAATGTGCACACCAGGATGAGGATAGTTTGGGTGGCTCTGTCCTCAGGTGAGACTTTCAGAAAGTGGTGAGCACTGTGGATATGCTTGACTTGTCTCTGATGTTGGTAGAGGAGACTCACCATGGAGACACTCGAGCAGGCCATGAGACCCAGACACAGGCCATCAGAGAAGCACAGTAAGAACATGTACAGTGCAACTGCCACATTGCCAGACACAAACCATGAGCAGTATCCATTACTCCCCAAGTTAGTCATATTTTTCTTGTAAATGGGGCCTAATACTCTTGCTGGAGTCAAGATGTTTAACAGCATGTGCACAAGCCAGATGGGAGAGCAGGAGGGACCAATGTACTTGGTGGTTCTGTGTTTAAACTTGTGCCACCTGGAGTTGTTGGGGCTGATTGTGATTGCTTGGAAGCTACTCAATAGGGACATGACATATAGGGACATCCCTCTCATTGTTTGGTAAATATACAATATGAATTTACATCTGATGTCATCCAGGAAATCCTTAAATCCAAAGTGTGCCATTGTCTGTGGAATGCCTTTTGTGATGAGAGACAAAGAGTTGGCAAAAGTCAAGTGCTCTAGGATCAGGTCTTTGGGCATTAAATGCTTTCCAGTGAATATCAAAACGACATAGTAAAATAGTATTGAGGAATTGCCAAGCATGCCCACTGTAATCTGAGAGAAGAGGAAAATTCACATTGCAAATTGCAGGAGTTTTTTTCATTCCTATGAAAGACGTAAATAAATGTATCCCAGTCAACAGACTCTAGAAATACGTTATGAGTTTACATTATTTCACGAAGTTAGCTTAAATACAACATTCACCACTTTATTGGATTTACATAGCTATCTCACTGAAGAAGAATGTTAAAAATGTTTTCTTTATAAAAGGAGATTTTCTCTGTTATTGTAAGGGGAAATATTAGATATGTTTACTAAAAAATGTATGTTTTCTCTGGACATGATGGTAGCACCTTGAATTTTAGGACTCAAGAGACAGAGGCAGACAGATCTATAAATTTGCAGCTATTCTGATCTATAGAGGCAGTTCCAAGACAGTGAACTCAACATACAGAGAAACCCATTCTTAAAAATATAAAGTAAATAAATTAATTAAAATATTAATGTATTCATCCCTTTTGACTAAACACAATGATTTTGGGTTAATTTTCAAAGAACAAAATTTTAAAACACACCATTATTCTTGAAACTCAGATGAAACAGATTTGAAATTTCACCAAGAGAAACAACAGAAAATATTTCAAAATCATATTTACAATGATTGATTAAATATTCATAATATTTAAAGAATATTTTATTTTAAGATTTATCTTGTTTTTAATTATGTGTGTGTCTGGGAATCCCAAATGAGTGTGAGTGACAACAGAGGCCAGAAGCTTGCCATCTTCTACAGCTGGATTTGTAGATGGTTGTGATCCACTGGGAGGAGCTAGGAACTGAACACAGATCCAAAATAACAACAGTATGTACTCTTAACCAATGCTTACTCACTCTAGCATATAATGAATATTTGAAACTAAACTTGAAAAAACCTAAAATATAAAACAAACAAGAGATGGGTTCCAGACTTTGTTAAAATTCCTAAAAATCATTTCAAAAATGTCCAACATGTGTATAAAATGAGACACAACATCACCAGTAATTAAGGGAAAACAATTAGGAGATGCACATCTAAATTGCAATGAGAGATCATCACATACTGTACAATCAGATACAATTAAAACAAGTAAACATAAATAAAAGTAGGAGATAAAGCTGCTAAGCATATGGAGGAAAAAAGCCTTAGTGCAGAATGCATAGGTAAGTAAACAATTCATATTGTTATTCTTCAACAAAATTTAAAAGTGATAACCAAGATCCATTTGGAGTGTGTAGCAGGAATCTTAAAAGTTCTTATTAATAAAATCAAACCCGAGGCCAGTTATCGGGGTCAATGCTGGTAGATCAGAGAGACAGAACAAACCACAGCTATCTCACCTTGCCAATTCCTCAGCTGGTCCTGTTTCCTCAGACTGGAAGCTGCTGTGTCCTCATCCCAACAGCTCTCAGCTGAACTGCTGCTTAAAAGCCTGAATGCTTAATCAGCCACATGCTTAACCAGCCACATGCTTAACCAGCCAAATGCCTCTAGTTTCTGGTCCTCACGCCTTATATACATTTATGCTTTCTACCATCACTCCCTAGGATTAAAGCCTTGCTTCCTGGGATTAAAGGCGTGAGTCACCATGCCTGGCTGTTTCCAATGTGGCCTTGAACTCACAGAGATCCAGAGGGATTTCTATCTCTGGAATGCTAGGATTAAAGGTGTGAGTGCCACCATTTCCTAGCCTTTGTATCTAGTGGCTGTCTGTTCTCTGACCCCAGATAAATTTATTAGAGTACACAATATTTTGGGAAACACAATATCACCACAGGAGTGTTACTGCATCTCCCTCGTGTTGTGTCATCAACATTTGTTATTCTTAATGGCAAATGCTGTTCAAGGATCTGGGGACATGAGCGGATACAAAGCCACACAGGTTGAGCAAGAGTGACAAATGAGAGATCTGGTATTCCCTACCATTGTCCTGCTAAGTCTCAGCTGTTCTCATGAAGAATCTCAGAAAGACACAGTCACTTCTCTCTTGAATGTTTGTGACTCAGTTAGTTGTCAGACATGCTGACCCAGCATGAATATGTGTAAATTGATATCCACCTGTAAAAGAATAGGCCTAGGTCTATATCCCCTCACCCTGCAGAAAAAAAAAATAGTGATAAATTACTCAAAAGCTGAAATGCTCTAAAACTCTCAGTGGAAATGTTAGTAATGTAAGATACAGTTAGAAGCAACAAGGCTCAAGAGTGCGGGAAATGCACCAAGAATTAATACATGGAATTGCAGGACTTTAAATGCTCTGAACATTAAAGGAAACTACCAGCTATGTGGAGATATAACCTACAGAATGGAAGAAATTCATTGATGAGCCACTCACATCTAAATCAATACTTTGGGTTTGTGGCTGAATCAACCACCATGCGGATTGTATCTATCCATGTTTGTGTGTGTGTTTTATCTGCCCTTGTCTATGTCTACCACATTCCTTCCCTCTCTATGGGGCATCAACAGATTACCCCCCTAAGTTTGACTTTAGATAACTGAAAGGATGTCCTCACCCAGGCTCACAACGCCTGTCTGGAAGACAAGAAAAAAATGGATAACATTGATTGATGTCATTTCACAGGTGCCTGGGTGAAGCCTTTCCTCACTGCTTTGCCTGCCCCAGTAACGCTGGGGCTCCAACCCCCACCTCTTCCTCCTCAAACTCCTCTTACTGGCCTTGTCCCTTCAGCCCCAACTGCCCTCTGACTGTTTCCTGCTTCCTCCCTTTACCCTAAGGAAACTTTAGATAACTGGAAGGATGTCCTCACCTGGGCTCACAATGCCTTTCTGGATGTCATTTTGCAGGTGCCTGGGTGAAGCCATTCCTCACTGCTTTGCCTGCCCCAGTAACGTTGGGGCTCCAACCCCTACCTCTTCCTTCTCAAAGTCCTCTTATTCCCTTGTCCCTTCAACCCCAACTGCCCTCAGACTGTTTCCCACTTCCTCCCTTTATCCTAAGGAAATCCCATGTTAAAAAAAAAAAAAAAAAAAAAAAAAAAAAAAAAAAAAAAAAAAAACGGGTCCTTCCAGAGGACCTTCCAGAGGACCTGTGAGACTAATGATAAAACCACAAGCCCCAATCCCCTCAGGCAGATCCACCTGCCGGTGCAGGAAAAAAAAAAACCCTCCAAAATGCCTCTGGAGGCAAACTCTCCCAGCCAAGACCACTCTCCCTGATGGGGTCCCCACTTCCCCTAAGCAGCCACCATGGCTCCTGCTGTGATAGGAGCCATGTGATAGGTCTGGGGAGGGAAGAGAGCACCACAGGCAGCAGGTAACAGAAAGCTCTACAATGAGTCCTGCAGGCAGCGGCTGCTTCAGGGACCCAGGGCACCACTGAGAGGGCTAGGCAACCTGTGAGCATCACAGGGCCTGGATGCAACAGGATCGGGGCCCCAGCTGGCTCAGAAAGATATGGAATAGAGGCTTGGTTGCTTGGGAACTAGGCATTGCCTTGTGCTAGGGACCGCTGTGAGCAAGGCCAGCTGGCAGGTGATGGCTGGGCTCCCATATGGACAAGGGGCACAGCTGGACAGGAGCCAGCTGGAGACTTGAGGAGCTCAGAATGGCGGGACTGGTGGAGAACTAACTGCCCTTCCAGGGTCACAGCTGACAGGTCTGTGGGCCCAGCCAGGGCATGGAGTCACTTTTAGTCTGCCTCTCTCATGTACGTAAAAACCTGAGATTAACAGCAGTCTTTTGCCCCCATGGTACACGCCTTCCCGTGCTGTTGGGTGAGACTACAAAGACCTGCCCTGGGGCTAAAACCTGATCAGGATCTGGCTCCAAGAAGAAAATGTCACTCCCTATATAAGGCTATACTGTAAAAGGTCAGTGAACTGTTTCTTATGATTTCTTATACCTGCAAATACTAAATGTGAGAGTTAATTCTGGTTGGTTAAAAATGGCTAATGATTAAACAGGTATGTGACTTGGAAATGTAAGCAAGCTTTAACTGTTTGTATGTATATATGTAACTTGGGTCCAACTGTATGTATGTGTGTAAGTAATTATTGCTTTAACAAAATATATATGTAACACCTCAGTACTTATGTCTTTTTCAGATGTTCAACAATAAGTTGCTAAAAAAATTTAAATAGATAACAACATAGGTTTAATAAATAAAATATTTGATAAATATTAAAGCTGCACATCAATGCTTTTATACACAGGAATATACCTTGCTCTGGAAGCTAAACTTTGGAATTTAAGATTTAGCCATGTAAAATGATAATAATTTTAGCCGGGCGGTGGTGGCGCACGCCTTTAATCCCAGCACTCGGGAGGCAGAGCCAGGTGGATCTCTGTGAGTTCGAGGCCAGCCTGGACTACCAAGTGAGTCCCAGGAAAGGCGCAAAGCTACACAGAGAAACCCTGTCTCGAAAAACCAAAAAAAAAAAAAAAAAAAAAAAAAAAAGAAAGATAATAATTTTAAAGACATAAAAGGATCATTGAAAACAGCTGAGATTTGCAAATATATGGCAGGACTAAAGGTCCAAAAAGAGTCTTGTTGCAATGGTGGACCTTAGCAGTTTTAAAAATTGCCAGTGTCAGGTGATGATCACCGAAAGCACCAGACATAATAAAATAAAACAGACAGGCTATGTATGTGCTGCCAAAGGTGGGGTCAAAGGACATCATCCAATCATCTAAGTAAAAGAAACAAAAAGATTACAAATAAGTCCCAAATATTGAACTTTGAGATTGTTTGTACTCATTTTGTTTTGGTTTCTTTACTGAACCTGTATTTGATGCTAAAAGAGATTCAACTTAAAAGCATTGTTTTTAATAGTCACTCATGAGTAATCAAGTTTCTTTTTAAATGTAGTCAGGGTAAATAAGTACTGATATAATATTACAGAGATAAGTTTACTAATTTACTCAGTCCCTTGCATAAGTTTTCAGGGTTGAGCTTGAAAAAAGTAATTAGAAACAAAGTTTGTCTATTCAGACATCTGAATGCCCCTCATACTTCAGAGATCTACAGAATATGGCACTTTTACTCTACATCAGTCCCTGTCACACCTGTGGGGGCACATTCTTGAATGTTAAGCAGTAATCGCTCATAGGATGGGAGATGGCTGAGAGGGCAATGCATTTACATTGCAAGCCTGAGACTTGGGATTGAAACTTTAACAGGGTACCAAAAGTCAGAGAGAATGGCAGGGCACAGACATGAACTTTCAGAGATAAAAGCTGCAGATCAGAGAATGTTTGGAATCTGTACTACCAGACAAACTTATGTACAAAGCTCCTAACAAGAAAAACACTGTCTCAAACAAGGCAAAAATAAAGAACTGACAATGCAGACCTCTATTGTCCACTCATGCTATGGAACTGAGGCAAAAAAAAGCAGACAAAAAGTAACACCATTCCAAGCACAGACCACACAAAATACACATGAGAGGCAATTGTATTACAATTCCATTTATTTATTTAATGTATATCAGGCAGAAATTATAAGCTATTTAAGGCCTTAGAAAAATATTACTGAACATAGAGGAGACTCATCTTCTTTATTGACACAGACAGATGGAAAAATTCAAAAGTTACAAGTCATGTCTTCAATGGTTACTTGCTGTTTAGAAGCTGCATGCTTCTTCATCTACACATGAAACAGGAAGCTGGAGCCCTACTGTCTTCTGGTGAGGAAGTACACAGTTCAGTCTGATTTGTGGCAATTCCTCCGGTGACGATGGTATGTGGATGACTGGCGGAAGCTACGGTTACACAGGGAGCAGGTGTAGGGCTTCTCTCCTGTGTGAATCCTCTCATGAGCTTTCAGATTTGTTTGATTGCTGAAAGACTTTCGACATGTACTACATTTGAAAGGTTTATTTCTCTGGTGTATGACCTTATGTACTCTCAGGTCTGAGTGAGTATAGAAGCCCTTATGGCACGTGTTACAGAAAAAAGACTTCTGCTTCTTGTGTATTCTCTGGTGGGCGGAAAGTCTACAGGGATATTTAAAGGTTCTGGGACATTCCTCACATTTGTATGTCTTTGGGACTCTGAGGCCTCTCTTTTGGAGACCCCCACGTGTGGAGCTTGCATCATGATTCTGGCAGTCTTCTGTCTGCTCTGGCATGGAGATAATCTCTGGGTTTACCTCCATAGGGACATCTTCAGAGGAAGTTCCTCCCTCAAAATCTTCCTGGTACCTCGAGGTGACTTGACTTGATCTGCTGTAATCCAGAGGATTTCCATCAGAAACACTTCTGTCTCTAGGATCATAAATCTGACCTTGTTGTGTAAGGGAAAGGGAGTCCATCTCATGTCCAGGACTGCTATCCCCACCATTTACATCACTAGTGCTCCAGGCATTGTTTTGGCCATATTCACAGTCTTCTTGTCCTATGTAAATAAGACAGTCTATGAAACTGTGCCCAAGAAAACATCCCTACACCACACCCTTCCTCCGTGCAGCTTCCTGACACTTACCTGTTGTCAATAACATGTCTTGGGAGATTGGCAAGGGTATCCTTGCACTATCTTGTATTGAACTTCTTGCTGATTGCTGCTCTTTCAGAAGGTTCATGGATTCTTTGTAGGACATGTTCTCAGAAAAGAGGGCTTCCTGCCCCTGCATGGAGACGTGAACCTGTAAACAAAGCCAGAGGACCATTGCCAATGAATCTGTGCATTTGAGGATGAGGGAAAACCTGCCCTCTAACTGATTGCATGGGATCACTGAACTGTGACTTAGGTCATTTGTCTATCCCTCATCTCTAATGGTGTTACTCTGTCATTCACAAGTTATATTCTCTAAAGTCCTTATTCACAATGTATTTGCAAGTGTTGAGTCACTGTTCCAATAGAAAAGTAAGGATGGGTTTATGCAATGTCTAGCCACAACATTTTCTTCACCTGCTCAATGCATTGAACAAGGAAAGGAATTCTTGTTCCAATCCAGAAAATAGAGAATTACTCCATCAAAAAAAGGCTTCTCATTGTTTTCCAGGACTGTCCCCATTCCACCCAGTCTAGGGCAACCATAATGAAATCGCTGGTTTACTAAGAAGACCCAAAGGCTAGGGAGGACATATCAGGTGGGAGGGACTCTGAAGATCGAGAAGACCCAAAGGAGCCTGGAAAAATTCTGACATAGACTTGCCTGTGGGTATTGCACCTCTGGGGCCTCTTCTGTTATTTTATGGGAGTTATCTGTTCTAATAATTTTTTTTCTGTTTAACAAAGAGTTGTATGGCTAGAGTTTCTCTGTATCTTCTTAATTCGTACCTCCTTATTTTTCCTCCTTCTCTTGCACCCAGGATCTATAGTTATTACTCAGGGCCCAGAACCCTTAACATTTCTCTATTCTTTGTCTGACAGATCGCTGCTATGCTAGAATCTCCTAATTCGGCCTTTGATTAGTAATAGTTAGTTCTTTCTGAAAATCTTTGGATGTCTAACATAACTTTGTAATTGATGTCCTTTTGGTGTCCTGGTGTCACATTGGCAATTGTAACTTTCTGCTTTCATGCCCATGACTCTGACATTTTCATTCCATATAGCTGAAGATTTCCCATCCCCCACTTCCAGCCAATAGTCTGTCAGTGGTCCCTATCTCTTAAAATGTCACTTCACTTTGCTGTGTGAGTGGGTTGTACTTCCAATATTTATATTTTTGGCTGCTAAATTTATCTGCGAACTCTAGATAAAAACCCTTGGTTGATGATGTCCCTAGTATCATAGCTATATTTGAAGGGGTATTGTTTTCTATTATTATGTCCTTAATACAACTCACATCTGACTGAAACACTTCTAACACATATATTGTCTCTACCTAAACATGTTGTCTCTGCAGTTAAGAACATGACAGCATTTTATTTGGAATTCAGTTTCAATCATGAAATGATCAGTTTAAAACAAAATCAAAGGAGTGAAATGTGGGGTAAAACAAACTGAAATAACAACAAGTGCATAGAGTAAAAATGTCAAATAAACATTAGGGTGTGGGGGTGGACAGCTTTAATCCAGTACCTGAAATGAGGGAAAGTATAATTCCTCTGAATCCTACTTAAGCCAGTTGAACAAAAGCAAGTCCCAAATTGAAAAAAAAAACCCTAACCAAGCAACCAAACAAACCAACTAATATCCAAATTTAAAAGTCTAATGTAATAAGAAGTTATTTCAACCATGACATTTAGAAATGTATGTATGGAGTGTTTGAAAAATGTCACCACCTTGACCATTTCTGAGAGTAACTGAGAATTATGCAAACCTAGACATTTAAAGAAGTTTCAATGTAATTACATCTAAATTAAGAATTTCAGTTCTAAAACTTTGAATTGCAGCACTATTATTCATCAGGGCTTTTCTTAGGGGTATGGCACTGTTCAATGTGCATTCAATAGCCATATTTCAGCATCAGAATCCATATTCTTCATTCCTGCACATTCAGTTTTATACATAGGAATTTAATGACATGTAGTAGACAATTTAGAAAACCATTAAGCCAATTAGATTCCCAGTATCCAAAGCCCAGTTCCTGGAATAACAGACTAGGTCTGAGAGCCAGCCCTTTAAGTGTGTACTGCAAGTCCAACTAAATACTCAAAATTACAATAAATCACCTACATAAATGAGCAGTCTTCCAATCCCAGGGTCTCTATTCTAAACCCTTACAAGCTTTGCTCAAATATCATCTCCCAGTCTCCCTATCACCATGTAAATATTTTAAATATAAATGTATCCATTAAAAGAGCCATGGCCTTCTTGTATTTTAAGCCCATTAAATTTATATCACATTTATAGTAGTAGATAATCTCCCATTGTAAATATTTTGTTGGAGTGGGACAGGCTCACATATAAAATAACTCCATCTTCTTACTTTTCCCCAAATATAAATGACTGTCTTGATTGCTAACTTAACCATCTCTCAACCAAGGTACTCACCATGCTAGGAGGCTTCAAGCACTCATCAGTCATACCCTCCATGAATCTCCACATGTTTCTGCCACTTGATTCCCACTTCTCTTTCAAGACAGACTGGTCCTTGTGGTGCCCAATTTTGAGAAACTGAGCCAAGACCACCTGATAAATCATCTCCTCCTTGCTATGCTTTTCTGGCTTCAACCAGGAGGTAAACGTCTCCAAGATTGCTTGCAGCTCCTGCTTTGCACGGGAACCATTGTCATTTGTGGGAAAGTTGATCTGAGCAATGGAAGGGTTACAGATATCTTCTTCCCACTGTAGAGAAGTATCCTGGGTTGGAATAAACTTCCTATTGTCTAATACCAGGCTACATTCTGGTGACTGGGGTTTCAAGGAGTTGCTGTGCTGTGAAGCCATTCTGTTGAGAATCCTCAAAAAATTCAACTGGTTCAGTCAAGTATCTGTCTTGTGACTTGAAGATCTGTTTAAGAAATTTGTGAATATGTTAAAGCTATAAGTTAAAACAGACATAATTAAATAATAACAACTAAGAGTCTTATCACAGATGGTTTCTATCTTATTGAGCATTTACTATTGCTGTGAAAGACACCATAACCACAGCAACTCTAAAAAAGGAAACATTTCATTTTGGTGTCTCACTTACAGTTCAGAGGTTCAGTCCCTCATTTTGAGGAGCATGCCCTCAGAAAGTCAGATTTGGTGCTGGAGCTGAGACTGATACATGGTACATCAACAGATACAATCTTACACATTGATTGATGCTTGAGGAAAAGACCTCAAATCCCACTCCAATAGTGACTCAATTACTCCAGTTGGTGTGGGCCACATTAAAGGTGTGCCCTCCACATCAAGGTCTGGATTCCAGGCAGGTTTCATTCAGTCTTCTTCAACAAGGCCACACCTCCTCATAGTGCCACTCCCTAGGAGTTATGGGTCCCAGATACATTCCAATAACCACAGTTCCATTATATCTTGACAGTAAATACTTAAACAGAGTCCTACACAATTTATTCTAAAGACCAGAACGAGAGATGTGAGTGTAACAGTACATGACTTATCAGAGAGAAACATCCTGGGTTGAGGATGGGAAGACCTGAAAGAAGAGAACAGCAAGGCATTCAGTAGCACAAGGCTGTCTGTTCCCTCCTTATCAAAGGGGAAGTTGTAGTTGCTGAACCTGAAGTATTAAGTTTCACCCTTGTCTCCCATTCTAAAGAGCCACAAAGCTAAACTTTCATAAGAAAAACTTTGAAACTGAATGACCAACAGCCTTCAACTCACAGGACAGCCAAGGCAAGTCTATAAAAAAAAGCATATTGCTATCCTTCAGAATTTTAATGGTTAAACCCTTGATCAGAAAGGTCCAAAGGACCACACTCCATCTGTGAGATCTCCCAAGATTGTGAAACAGCATCTCTCAAACCCCACAAATATTCACAAAACACACATACTAGGCAACAAAGAAGTCAAATGTTCCTATTCTACAGTTACTTACATCTACAGTGAACTTCTCCAGTGATTCCAGCAAGCACTAGGATCTAATGTGTCTCCAGGTCACTGCTCTTCTTCATCTGAGGTTCTCTTCAAGTTGTCTCCCTTTTATAGTGCCTGGCTTCAGTGATTCAATCTGAGAAGCCAATCATTTGATGAGATTGGACCACACCTCTTGTGTGTGGGTGTGGCAGTCAACACTTTAATCCTATTAATCACTGAGTACAGCAGGAGGGTCTCCAGTCCTAGAACAGCCTAGTAGCCTAGGAAGACCAAGTTCAGCCTAGCCAATGTGCAAAGCCTCACTAGAACAGAAAAAAAAACAAGCTAAATAAACAGGGGAAAGACACTTGTCCTTTTAATTGAATTACAGTTGGAAACCTCCCTCAACCCCCAGCCCGTCATCTCTATGCAATCCTAGATTATACCATGGAAGGAGAACACATCCAAAGCATATAGTCAGTCACTGCAGTGAAAGGGGACAGTACCAATCTGAAAGGGAATATAAAGATTGTCATTAATCTACTATGACTTCGGACATATAGCTCATTCCAAACTGGTGAAAAATTTCAGATATCCATAGGGATTGGAATTCAAATGCTGCAGTGAACAAGGTAAAGCTCTTGGCAGTGGAATGAAACAAGAGAGAAGAGCTCAGGAGGTGCCTGAAGCACGACACAGAAACTGCAGTCTTTCCTGGGCTCATCTCTAGGGTCAAAGTGAAGGTGTTTGACTTGTTTTACATGAGGTACGATAGATATATGAGGAGGATTGTAGTATAGGGTGGAATTCAAATGTATATACAAAATGAGGATTTTCCTGTGGTGATATTTTAATTGTGCTGAAAAGTGATTTTATTTGTATGTTAATAGATAAAGTTTGAATGGAGATCAGAGGTCATAGGGAGCCTGGAACAGAAATCAGGCAGTAGTAGTCCAAGGCTTTAATCTGATGACATGGCAGACAGAGTCTCTGTGTGGTCAAGGACACAGTCAAGCCTGGTGACACAAGCCTTTAATCCCAGTACCAACCTTAGAGACCTGGATGTATGTATAGACAGGCAGTGACTAAGAAGATATGTGGCTGGTCTTAGAGTCAATGAGAAAGCAGAACAGGAAAGTTCTGGTTAATAAAAATCCCAGGTTAGGCAGGATGAAGCTCTCTGGTGTAGGAAACTACAACTTGATGGTAAGCTAAAGAGTGGTCAGTGGCTCTTTACTAATTCTCTATTCTCTTTGGCTATTACTCCTCAATTTGCTTGTGTTTCTTATTTATTAAGACTGTTTAGATTTTTGTCTACATTTTCCTGTCTTTTTTTCTTTGCTTTTTAATTTTTTTGGTGTTTGCTTGTTTTTGCAAATGGCTGCCTTGTTAGCCAGGTCTACTCACAAATTTATTAGGTTGTAGACAATAATCTTGCACTATAATTCTATGGCTTCAAAGTACTCAGTGCTGGGGGCCCAGAGCTGTCTCACTACTTCAAGAATCCATTTTCATTTTCTGTCTATTGTTTACTGTCTTGAAGTTGCTGTTCCTCTGTTTTATAAAACATTATCTCCGGATGTATCCCTGGCTGTACTGTAATAATTATGTAGTCCGGTTTAATTTCAATCTCACAGATGCTGGCTCTGGGATTAAAGTGCAGGGATTAAATGCTTGTGTTACTATGAATGAATTTCTCCAAGCATGATGATTGTTAGGTTGAATTGTTTCCCCTGATAGCCACATGTTGAGGTCTTATGCGCAAAGACTGTGGTCTTTTATCAAAATGTGTTTAATCCCAACAAATTGACAGAACCCCAAATGCAATCATCCGAAAGAAGCCTCAAAACTCAGTGACTAATATTTCTGAAGTCTGAAGTCCTTTAAAACCATAATATTAAAATTTTGAATGTTTAATCCTCAAACCTCAATTCTTCTGGAAGAATAAAAAATTCCACATAATAGGGAAAAATGATCAAAGTATGCAAATGGATTAGCCAAAAGGTGTGAAAATGATTGAATCTTCAGTTTGTTGATGATATCTATGTTTTAAGTAATTAAAGCAATGTTGGCCTGAAGAAACATTCCTATGAAAACATTTCTTTCCAGCGAATCATAAGCATACCCCTTAGTTTCACTATGCATTTCCTTCATGAGAATTGCAGGGGACACAATTCCACCTTACAATTCTAATGCTTGGAGAAAGTCAGGTGCCTTTAATCCCTGTACTCACCTTTAATCCTAGCACTAAATAGACACAAGCAGGTACATATCTGAGTTGAGGCCATCTCAGACTACAGAGTGGATTACAGCTGGGGTTTCAGAGATAGAAAGTCTCTCAAAACAGAATTAAAGAGAAAAACAAACACAAAGGATGCCGGAAGGAGGGAGGCAATCTTCAGCCACAGATCCAAGGAGTAGAAGCCATAGAATTGTAGTGTAAGGCCATCCACAAGGACTTTGTGAATTTGTAAGAAGAATGGACTCAAAGTAAACATATTGCAACAACAAAATCAAAGAGAAATGTAAACAAAGGAAAGAAAAAAGTAATCATAGGAAAAATGAAGAGAGACCAAAAATCACCTTGCTCTTTTTGGCCACCCAATTTTAATTCCTCTGCAGATCACAGTCTTCATTTCATGTCTATCAAACATCATGTTTTCCAAAGAGAAAATACATACCACTCTCTCCGCCAACAGAAATGAACCTGCTTTAGCCTCTGGTTTTTTATGTTGTGTCTCAGACTCTCCTAGTTCCCTCCTGCCGTCTATCTCATTCCAGTGCCAATGGTCCCCTAGATTGAAGACAATTGATTTGACCTCTCATGGCAACAATCACTCACAAATAGCTCCTTTGTTACTGATGTAAATATACCAACTTTTATCAAAAGTATATTGAAAATGGAAGGAAGAATGAAAGATTACATAAATAAAAAGGAAAGAAAAAGAAATGCAGAGAAGATCACAAGATTGTACTTTAAGGTACAAAAGTATTAAGGATTACTTTGGGGATCTGGTAGAAATAATTAGATTTTCACCAGAAGGGATGGATACAGTTCATTTTACCTCTAGTAGTAAATACCCAACAGTTCCTGTTAAAATAGTTTTAAACTCAATTCTAGTCACAGCAATATAGTGAATTCACCCTACCCAGAAAAATCTCAAGTTTATCTTTATCTATATGGACATATAAAAGTCATTCTCGCCTGCATTCTGTGTGATGCCACAGTAGCAATTGGTGAGCTGACCCGCTGAGTCTGGCCTGTGTTGAGATGACACTCTGGCCCTGATTTATTGCTTTCTTATTCCCTGGTCCCCTTTTCTACTACAGAAGTGGATTTCCACTCAACTCTTAATCCATAATATCGTGTACATAAAGAAATGAGGAAATTTTAAATGACTCTCCACCAATTAGCTTTCAGTTCAAATGTGAACAAATCAAAAGAGCAAATCCAATGAAGCAATTAGGAGGAATTGGGAAGAAAACATCTCTGTGAGCCAGCAGTTTCTGAAGGGATGCAGAATATGCAAAGAGCCTATGTTAAGAATATGAATTTGTTGAATATAGTGTTGTACCCAGAATCCTCAAAGACCACCAAGAGACCAAATCTGATTAAAAAAAATTAAAAAGAGCAAAGTCTTTTTACTGTTGTTGGGAAATCCCTGGTGTCTCTGTCTGTCTGATGCAGCAGAGCAGGAGAGACCCAGAGAAGCAATGGGGCAGAGATTTCATAGGTGTTAAGCAAGTGGTTCTTCTGGTCTTCAGACTACATAGGAACAGACTTGGGATTGGTTTATGTGAGTGACAGTTATGCTAGGAACTTGAATTGGCTAGGGTTAGTTTGGGGTTACAGTTACCCATTTTGGCGGGGATGGACCAGTCCCATATTTTGTCCCTGAGCTGCTGTGGAGACTGGCTGGCCTAGCAAGTGCTGACTGTAGGGGCTGGCTCAGTGGCACAGACTTGCTGTGTCCTATGTCCTGGTCCTGCGGGCAGGGGCATCAGTGATTAACTGTCTTTTTTCATGGCCCTCCCAGAAACTAATACCTAAATCTATGAAACTGATATTGAGGCCAGATCTCAGAGAGAAGACTATGGTGGTATTGTGTTCCCCAAAATATTGTGTACCCTAATAAACATATCTGGGGTCAGAGAACAGAAAAGCCATTAGATATTTAGGATAGGCAGTGGTAACACACGCCTTTAATCCTAGCATTCCAGAGGCAGAAATTCATGAGTCAAGGATACAGGCAAGCATGGAGACACACCCATTTAATCCCAGAAATCAAACTTTTAATCCCAGGGAGTAATGGCAGAAAGCAGAAAGGTACATAAGACTTGAGGACCAGAAACTAGAAGCATTTGACTGGTTAAGCTTTCAGGCTTTGGAACAGCACAATTCAGCTGAGAGCCATTCAGATATGGTGACTCAGAGGCTTCCAGTCTGAGGAAACAGGATCAGCAAAGGAACTGGCAAGAACTTTTAAGATTCCTGCTACATCTGGTGCACAATGTTTGTGCTACGAATTCACGAACAAGCCACTTGTTTGTGGCTTTGTGGGCCCCAGCTCAGACCCTAGCTACACCCGGCTGGTTGCGGTGGCGTACATCAGTAGGATTTACTGAAAAAGGCAGAGGCAGGAGGATCCTGAGTTTGAGGCCAACCTAGGAGAAGCTTTGGCTGTGGCTGAGCCACAAACAGTGGTGGAACCATTGAGGCAGTGGCTGTTGCTCTAAGTTGCTGGCTCCTTCTCATCTTATTGGTGACTGTGGTGATGCTGCTACCTGGGATGAAGGGTTTACTGATGCTTGTTCAGAGAATTGCCAGGACCATCGTGTTACAAGAAAACATTGACAAAGGTCAGTTTGGGAAAGTTTGGCAAGAAAATTGATGTGAAGATTTTCTCTTCTATGGAGGAACGTTCATGGTTCCGAGAAACAGACATTTATGAGACTATGTTTGCTCCAAACCACAGAGGAGGGACAAAAAACATTCTAAAGGGAACCATGACCACACCTAACAGCGACTTTGGAATCTTCAAAGGATGATAGGATCCCACAATAATGAATCCACATCGACTATGGTAAAGCCATTAAGCTGATTAACACCAAGGAAAGATCAGCTTTGGACTACAAACTGCTCAGGACAATTTTGAGATGGCTAGCTGAGATGATTCAGCCTGACAGACTACTTGAGCAAGGACGTGAGACAAGCCCTGAGCTTTCTCACTATGCAGCAACTGGACAAATGATACAGGACTTGACAATTAACCAAAAAATTTTCTTTTCAGGATTCCCTAAAGGTATCTTCACCCCTAGAAAGCAGAAAGTAATTTTTAGTAAACAAAGCCCACATTCCCAAGCGGTGGGATGGGAGGTTTTGGGTTTGTTTGTGAGTTATGAATATCGTCATTGTTTATGATAGTTGGTTACAAGTTGTTAATTGTTAATGGTCAGGGGAAAAGCTAATTATGGAGATTAGATTCAGAGCTTTTGTTTTTAAAAAAAGGAAAAATAAAGAAGAGAATATAGATATAAGGAAAATCACTGAATCTACCCTAAGGAAAAAAGATAAAGAAGTAATAAGATAAAAGGGCAGACAATTGAATCTACTCTAAAAAGAAAAGGGGAAGATATAAAAATGACAAAAGGTAGATTACTGAATCTATTATAAAAAGCAAAACACTTTTAAAAAGGAACTATTGTTTTACATAGGATAAGTAATGAAAATTTTTTTAATTAATTTTAGACAAAAAAAGAAGAAATGTGGTGGTATTGTGTTCCCCACAATATTGTGTACCCTAAAAAACTTATCTGTGGTCACAACAGATAAGCCACTAGATACTTAGGATAGGCAGTGGTAGGTAACACACACCTTTAATCCTAGCATTCCAAAGCAGAAATCCTTGTGTTCAAGGATACAGGCAGGCATGGTTACTCCCACCTTTAATCCCAAGAAGGGAGCCTTTAATCCCAGGGAGTGATGGCAGATAGCAGAAAGGTGTATAAGGCATGAAGAGCAGTAACTAGAAGCATTTGGCTGGTTAAGCTTTCAGGCTTTGGAGCAGCAGTTCAGCTGAGAGCCATTCAGATATGAGGACTCAGGGGCTTCCAGTCTGAGGAAACAGGATCAGCAAAAGAACTGGCGAGAACATTTAAGAGTCCTGCTACAGAAGACTGAGCACCCCGCTATGGCACCTGCTTGTTCTTTTCTCTTTTTTTTCCTTTAATTTTATTTCACAATACCATTCAGTTGTACTTATCAACCATGTATTCCCTTGTTTCCCCCCTCCTGCAACCCTCCCCTTCACCCCAGCTCACCCCCATTCCCACCTCCTCTAGGGTAAAGCCTCCCACGAGGACTGAGATCCACCTAGTAGACTCAGTCCAGGCAGGTCCAGTCCCCTCCTCCCAGACTGAGTCAAGCATCCCTGCATAAGCCACAGGTTTCAAACAGCCAACTCATGCAATGAGCACAGGACCCGTTCCCACTGCCTAGATGCCTCCCAAACAGGTCTTTTCAATAGGACAAGTTGAGAGCCTTTTCTGATGTTCAGACATCCTTAACAGATCATTTTAAATTCTGAAGAACAACTGAACGAATAGGTGTAAAAGAAGGAGATGCAGTGGATAATCTTTATGTCCCTCTCTTCAAGAGACTTTTGTTAAAAGTCAGATTAATTTCACTATGCAAATGTCATTCATCACTTTTGAACTATGCTGTACTCTATTTCACACATGAAGTAATTTAAATGGATAGGCAATGCATGGCTCTTTATTTAGTGTTATTTTACTCTGAAGCTCCTTTAAATTGTTTGTCTGCATGTTTTCTGCACATACTAAGGGAGAATAATGATTATTGTTGTAGTTTTTAATAATGCATTTTTATGAAATCTTTGAGAGTACCATATATGAATACAATGCACTTTTAATACGTTCACCATTTACTTGTTCTCTCAAGT